>NC_081205.1:25186574-25486574 GCF_902713425.1 Acipenser ruthenus
GTGGGGAGGGGGTCCGGGGTGAACGTGGTGGGTTTGTGGCCCTGGAGAAGGGAGGAGAGGTCAGAGTCCGGGAGTGGAGAGAGAAGGAGGAGAAGGAGGGTGAGTTAGTAGGGGAGACAGAGGCTGTTATATATATATATATATATATATATATATATATATATATATATATATATATATATATATATATATATATATATTGTAAGACAGCGGGTTGTGTGAGACAGCAGGGAGGGGGTTAAAACCTCCCTGCGAGAGAATGCACCTTTTTTGTTTGATTGTTTTGCTTTTGTTTAATTTAATTGTTTAATTATTTAATTATCCCCTGCACCTGGGTAGTAATTAAGAATGGGAACCAGTTGCAGGGTATTTAAGAGGAATAGTCAGTTTACTCGGGGCTGCTGAGTAGAAGGAGGCAGAAGGAAGGTGCTTTGCTTCCGAGCAGTCTGAATAGTAAGTGTCGTGTTAAGTTTGCGTTTGTTCTGTGGTGCCAGGTAAACGGCTTAGCCATCCTGCCAGTTAGTCAGGGAAATTACCTGTGTAGTAAGTGCTCCAAAGAGGAGCTAGGTGTTCATTTTGTGTGTTTGTTTGTTTTTGTGTTCATTAAAGTATAGCGCAACCGCGCTTAGAAACTCCATTTCAGTGTCCTGGGTCGTGTTTTTAAAGGGGCAACGAACCCGAGTGGGTCAAATTTGTTACTATATATATATATATATATATATAGCCAGTCTAAATTGCATAGAAGATTGGATTGAAACCACTATCTGTCTCCGACCAGAATAAAAAAACAAAACCTCAGGAAAGATGAAAGCACATGCAGCACCAGAAATGGCAAAATGTCTTACTTAAGACCACAAAAGCATGGCACATATTTTATAGTAGGAACATTGTTTTCATGCAGCCATAAATGGAGCAAAATTGACAAAGGTAATGGATGATTTAATAAAACACGTTTTGAAACTGACAATATGACAACATTTTACACTGCTAAAATGAACAGAGCTTTCCAAAGTAGCATGCTGAACATCACCCCAGTGCTTGATTGCAGTTTCTTAATTGTTTTGTACAGATTAACAGTGTTTTGGTTCTTATTATTTAGTTTACTGCAAGTTTCTGTGTTTGACTTTCTTTCCAAAATCTTACAAACTATTTTAACACGGGTGCCATTCCATATCTACCGGAATAACTTAGGTTGGCACTAGAAAAGTGCATCAGATTTCTTTTGAGCTTAAAATAGCTTCAGTTACTTTATTGAATAATTGAGAACCCTGTTTTTCTCTTTCAGAATTGGCTGTATTTGAACTGGAATTCAAACCCTTCTTTGCTCTACACAATTCTCCTCCACAGAGTGAATTACTCATGTCCCAGGTGTCTTTCTCAGGTTTCTAATAGGTGCAGGTTCTTAAGATGAATCACTTAAGGTTGCTCCTTCAACCTTTAGAGGGACTCCAGAAACCTTGGCCAGCTTGCCAAGTTTATTCGTACCAGTATTTCTTAGATTAATTTGTGTATGTTTGTGATATCTGCAGTTCTTAGTACACATCCTCCTTCTGTGGTTTCAGTTTGTGCTTTTGCTTCAAACACATTATCTGTGGAGCATGCCTCACGGAGTAATAGAATCCTTTCTTACAGCCTTCCTTATTCTGAAAGCATACAGCATTGTTAAAATAAACCATTATAAATTCTGTCTACCTTTTTTTACAGACCTCAATCTTTGAATGTATAAATAATATATAATTTGTATTGATTTTGCATGGGGAAAGTAAATCTGGGAACAGGTTATTTGGATGTTCTGTAAATATCATAAATCATTATATAAATAGTGGATTCAGTTGACATACATTGTACTTTGCAATGAAATATGTGTGCACAATTCCAACAATTCCAGTAATTTTATTGCCATTATTTAGGTGGCCTATTTTTATACTGCCAATTTCCTTACCTAATGAGAGTGTGGTTAATAAAACTCTAGGAAAGGAAATTGGTAAGGAAAGACTCATTAAGGCATCTAGAAGATGTGTATACTCAGTATGTTTACAGTCGGAATACTGCAATATTCTGAATATGAGTATTCCAAAAAAGCATTCTAGATAATCTGTTTATATGCAAGTGAAATGTAATATTCCACATTAACATGGAGACAGAATATCCAGAACACTACACATCTTGGGCATGTGCAATGACAGAAATAGGGCAGCAGTGTGGAGTAGTGGTTAGGGCTCTGGACTCTTGACCAGAGGGTTGTGGGATCAATCCCAGGTGGAGGACACTGCTGCTGAACCTAAGAAATAAAAAATAATAATTACAAATGTTTTTAAAAAGCAAGACGAATTTAACAGGAGTCATTTGATGTGGTGTCCTTAATGTATTAATTACAAGTAAACACTACATAGACAATCTCAGTGTGTTGCAACTTTATTCCTTCCAATAAACTGGCATCTTCATATCAGGTTACTGTAACAGTATTTGTAGTAGATCAAAACATAAAGCAAGCCAAATTTCAACACAATGAAACTGTAACAGCGAAAAAATTGAATACCTGATAGGTGCAGTATAAAATTTTAAACTGCACGTATCTGGGCATCTATCTATTTGCAATTCAATGGCAGTGTGCCTTATCTGTACTATTATTTACAGAGCACTGGTTCCCTAAATAGAGCCAGTTTAACAAATGCCAATCACAGGTTGTCTCACACATGCACAGGGACAAAGACAAGTATTTGAAATACACAGTTTACATGAACTAATATTCCACAAGAGAACTCAATATTTCACATTTCTTATTCTGAATACACTTACTCAGAATACTGCTTACCTTATTCTGAATATGCCGTTCACATAGTGAAATACTTATTGCTAATATTCTGAATGAAAACAGAATATTAGCCTGCATGTTAACATGCTGAAATGAAGCACAGATCAGATGAGATAATACAAACTAAATGGAACTTCAATTTGGATTCAGGTTGCTAATTTCCTGGTCAATCGTCAGTTAACAATGCAACCACCAGGGGGCGATCTTATTCTATTCACCTATAATTCTGCTTCTGGCGGGAGAACAGTTTGTTTGAGGCTTTTCCTCCCCCATAAAGTAGAAATACATGTTGCGTACAGTATACCAATTATATATAAAAAATTGATAGATCTGTTTTTTGACATTTGTCTACCTTTCTAATATATTCTAAACAAAATATTACCTAAAAACCAAACCAATTCTACATATACAACAACTAGAGTGAGATAATTGGTTTGTGAGTCAGTTTTCTTTTTGAATTGAGGTGCCAGTGAGCATATCAATTCAAAAAGAACTGTACAACGCCAGCATTGGAAAACAGCTGGGGTTGTGTAAGCATGCAATGTCCTGAAGAGAAAGAATAGTAAATCATTTAACGTTGTGGTACAACATGATAACTAAGACAATCAGGCTAATTGGCCCTGCCCACACATAAATCTCAACTTCAAGGTCAACTAATTCAAACACAAAGCCTGGGGCCAAAGGACTGAAAATTACCATAACCCCCTATAAAAAAGTGAAGACATCATGTTTTACATTCTTCCTCTAAACAGAACAGGTCCAATAAGAGAACCTTGTTGTCCTCTTGTGGCCAAATGATGCCGAGTCTGCTTCATCCAGAGCTTCAGGACCCACCAGTTCTGATGAACTGTAATGAGAATGCAGTGCACAGCAGGGATCTACAGTATGGTTCAAATATGTCAGCCATTATCACTGCTGGAAATTGTAACAGATTAAACAAAATATGGGACCCTGCCCTGGCAATCCACTAAAGGATAACCACAAATCAAAAATTCCTTTTATTAGCAACATTATCACTTGTTCCTTTAGTATTGTGACACGTTTGTTGTTTGCTTGTTGTTTTACTGATTTTAAACTGCAGTTTTATAAAGTTAACATGAGGTTTCCAGATGATCTTTTCTTGTGCTCTTGGTCCTACCACACTCAACACAACAACAGGGGATCATTGATAATATGATAAGAGGTAATACAATGAATTATCCTGGTTGATTATTTTTTCCCCTCTTTAAAAGAACTGCAGATGTATAGTGCAGGTTTATAATGGTGCTGTATTGATAACATGCATTCATAACAGGGTACAGTGGAAGAAAGAAGCTCAGACACACTTCATTATAATGCATTGTAATTCTTATTAAGTTTAAAATGTACAGAAACGGAATTTACAGCATTGTGCGAATTACATTTTTCAAAAGCAGTCTGCGTCTAATTTTAAAAGTACTTCCTGTTGTTTTTAAATAAATACAGCCTACCACAGCAAAGGAGCTCAACACATTCTGACTATACAAGTCTGTGAAGTGACTGGTTGACTTACACAGCATCATTGTATTGGAGCGTCATATGCACATCTTTCACTGGTTCAACCATTTCACAATTTACAAGGGCTGGACAAAGAAAAATCACCTGTGACTTGAGCATACGTGACTGGTACGTTATGCAAATGGCATCCCTGCAATATTTTTACCCTTGTTATTAAATCACAGGTAAGCATTGTAAAGTCCAAACATGGAAAAATCATTGTAAATGTATAGTCTATCAATTGGAATGTATAGTCTATCAAGTGCAAACTGCAAGGACAGCTTCAGTCACAATGGAAAATACAGATCAGACCGACTTTAATAAAATACTAATAGGTGGCTGCTGTTAGATATGTAATACTTGGAAAAGTGAGGACTCTGCGGCCCATTCTGGTAGATGCAAATGGTAGAAATCATGAAGGATTGGTCACTTATTCCTCCAGAACCATTTAATGGTATGGCAGGTGTTTCTATTTTTTTTGTCCAGGCCCAGTACAAACTTTGCTCTTGGACATGGATTAAGTCTCCCACTAAAGCAATCAGTACTGTACTGTACAGCTATGGCCAAAAGTTTTTCATCACCTAGAATTTTAGGATTGAGATATAACTAAAACCAACAAATAAACAAAAACACTATATGAACATAATTTTGATCTTTTTTTTATGTTAGCCTTTTTGTGAGATTCAGGGGGCGAGAGCTGGGACCCTTATTTGCTGTCTATCATTACCAATTTCCTATTTAAAGACTAATCACACACACCTTCCCTGTCTAATGTTTGTGTTTTCCTCCTCCTCCCCTCCTCCTTTCGCACTTTCCTTTGCATCGATTCCCTTCTTGGGGGTAAGTGAGCCCAACCTCCCCGACCTTAGGTCAAGCTACGCTTCCTCAACCTTCGTTAAAGGGAGGTTCTCAACACGCGAGTCAGAGAGGACCCCCAGCCACACTATCCTTTCGTAGCTCATGTGCTTATCTTACCTCATCACGTTGAGGCTCTATTCTATCTCTAGTGCTTGAGACCCGACTAACCCATCTGCTCTGTTTCCTTACAGGTTCCCTGCATGATGCTCCACTGCTCCCGACTTCAGAGGCAGCGTCTCACCTCATTCGAGGGCAGCACCAGATTGGTTAGGGAACCCTCTTCTATCACTTCCTTTCAGGTCCCAGCAACGCTAAGACCTATTCTCTCGCCCCAGGAGGCTACTCTGCCGGGTCAGAGCTTTCTTATGTTGTCAGCTCCTCTGGGCACTCAGCCTTCGAGACAGAGCCCTCTGTTCCATGGTCAGGGATCTCTTTCTATTCAGGCCACTGCCTGTTCAGAAGTCCGGACCGGCAGCTCACTTCTCCAAGTCGTGCTCTCTCCACTCGCTACTGTCCCACTAACAGCTCGGTTCTGCCTCCTCTGTCCTATCCTATAGTCCCAGCGAGCGCCCTGTGAATTAACATGTAATCAAAGAATAAATGATATCACAAGTGTCTACCGGAAGCCATAATAGTAGTACAGTATTTCATGTTCGATTTCAAAATGTCACATTTTAAAATTGTCAGTTTTTCATTAAGTATATGGAAAACTACAAAACGGTATGTAACATTATTCAGCAGGTTTCAATAGACTTTATGAAGCTAAATTAGTTAATTTTATAGGGTGATGCAAAACTTTTGGCCATAGATGTATTTCTGGCCACAGGTATTGTACAAAAAGGTTAAATATTTACTTAATAAATAAATAGATAAATAAAAATGTAAAATATGAGAAACATACAGAAGTGCTTCATTTTTTTTGTTAAGTATCTCATTGTTGCAGACTAGGAGAAGACAGTAAAGATACCCTATATATGATAAATAAATTATATTTATATTTATTATAAATCAGTAGGAATGTGCAGGATGGGGACGGGCCCACACGTTTGGACAGAACCACATTTTTTACACCTGTGTTTGGCTCGACCCACTTTTGAGGCGGCCTTATCCACTTCTGGTTGGCTCTGCCTATTCCTCTTTTCACACCCCTAGCAGTTTATCATGTAATCTGAACTGTATTAAACATAAAACATATCTGTATTTAATATGGAACTGTATTAAACATCAACATCTCACAGACCCAGTGTCCTTAGAAAGCCAGTTTATCATCACCATAATATATTTCAGTGCTCAAGCAAAACAATTGTATTTGATATTGTAAACATAATTTGGTATGCTTAATATTGTGCCATTATTGGTCCATATTATCATAGAAAGTTGACAAGTAAACACTATGACAACACAACCAGCAAAACACACCAGAACCAGTCACCTGACAAGAGAATTACAATTTTAAGTTCTACAACAGCTCAACGTGATCATACAATTATTTCAAAGAGTTAATATTTCTGGTGTAGAAATGGACATATGACAATCATCTTACTTCAAGTTCCACAGTAGCTTTTCTATCTCTGAATTTGGCATCTCACTCAGTCACAGACCTCTTGTTTTATACCATACCGGTTAAGCTCCATATAAGGAACTGAAGAATCAAGCTATAGGAAAGGCACTGAAACAGTGCTAAATAAAATGCATAAAGCACCACTTTATTCCATCAGAATAAGTTTATATTTAAGCGTGAATGCAGTTCTCTTGCCATGAGATGAAGCAGCCAAGTGCATTGTTGATCTGCTTTATAGTCACAGCTGAGTGTCAGGGGGTTATATACTGGAGGGAAGCTGGAACTCCTAGTCTTTAGATGAGAAAAACAGCTTCCTCTGCAGTGCTCTCTACCTTGGGGAGTATGGAATGCATGGCACAGGCAGAGAGATGCAAAGGCAATCCAGGGGTTCAACTTTCAACCTTTGTTTCGGGAGCTCTATTCCCCATGTATTCACTTTCTTCAGTGTCAGTTAACGCAGCGGTGCACATATCACTGAAGAAATCTGAAAGATAGAATGATAATGAAATAAATAAATAAGTGGCACATTTTTACTCAGAAACATCAATTACATTTTTTTTTTTCAAATGTAGAAGCTACCTTTCAAGCTACAAAATGAGAAACTACAGTTTTTATTTCCTAACTAACAGGTGTTTTCCACCCTTTTAAAAACAACACAAAAATAAATCAATAAATAAATAAAATACATAAATAATGTATGCTTTAGAAAAACAGTACATAAAACAATCCTTGAAACAATCCTTAGGGTTTTGTTATTGAGTTTTACTGGATTTTAAAAGGATATTGTTAACATTTTCAGAAAATGCCGTTTCTGCTTAAACATTTCTTTCTCCTAGACTTATCTAACTAATGTCCCTTTTGGGAGTCTTTTTGGAAGCACTCCCAGTGGTTGGGGGGGGGGGGGGGGGGGGGGGAGAGAAAAAAACACTTTTGCCATAATAGCATGGTAAATAACAATCTAAGTGGAAACGATGAAATAAAGAATTCCAATGAACATCCGTAATAGGATTTTAAACAGGTAATAGATAAAATATTATAGAAATGTGAAGATATTCATGTTTGGTATTATGTGAACAACAGAAGCAGTGCAAAGCAGCAACAATAGCATCTAGCGGGCAGGAGAGGGGTATGAAGCCTTCCACAGAATGGTTTAATATCAGAACAAGCATGCCAATTACACGAAAATCATGCTCCTTCTTCGGGTCATTAAAGCTGGGTTCTATGGTTTTGCCCTGTACTATACAGAGCTTTATCAGAATATATAGCATGGTGCCATTTTAATATCTAGCTTAATCGATATGAACCATCAGGGCAAGTAAATATCATCTTGAGTTATTTTTAGGTCTTAATAAGTAAGAATTAAATCGGTCTATAAAACTGAATTTGCATGTCTCAAGGTATTACACCCCCTGAGAGTAGAGCTGTCAGATAATCCCTAATGGAACTAATAACATACTTGCACTGATGGTTCTGAATGGTTATAGATGTTAACACTTTAACAGGAGGTACCAGAATTACTGTTTAAGTGAACTCCTCCAGCTGTTTTCAGTATGCTGGATGGAACCAACCCTGTCTTCTGAGTTATAAGGTTCTTGACTAGCCTAAAACATAAACAGATAATGGCAAGAGGTTCACTTCAATTGTTCAACTTCATTCTGCTAAACCAGCATTACCTGAATTAGATGGCAGGTATCTTCAAAGGCCAAACTAGATTACAGTCAGATTAAAAAAAAAAAAAGGACAAATGGTTTGTATGCTTTTTGTATAAATTGTTACCCCAATACTGTGAGGATAAAACATGGGAGTCATTTGTAATGACGAGAACCAAAGCTGATATTGCTGTGGAAATGTGAGGTGACAATCAAGCTATTAAAACCATTCTTTAATTGTTTGGTAATCAGGTGTTTTATTTGTATTTTTAAATTAGTAGGATATAGGTTTCGATAAAAAAAAAAAAAATTAAAAAAATATGCCATACTTTTGAACGATGATTGACTGTTTAATTACTAAACAAGATGGTAAATTCTAAAACGAGCCACGTCTTTAAAGAATGTTCAACTAAAATCTTAAACCCTTCAGGAACTTGATGCAGAAATCAACAACTTCAACTGACAACTGATACTCGTCTGTTGTAATCTCTTGTAGCAATATATCATATTAGCGGGGTATATGTGTCAAATGCATGAATTGTGAATATGTTTATTAGAAGGACCAAGAGGGTACCAAGCTACAGTACATTGGAAAACAGTTACAAATGAAAGAATTGTTGAAGAATGATGTAAAACACAGGTTAGGTATAAACAGGCTTGTTGTGTAGAGTTCTTTTTTTGGACCACAGGAAAGAATGAAAACTGCTATCATCCCCGAAATTGGTAATTATGCACATAACATGCCTTTTTTGCATTTGCATGCTGATTTTGATGTTTAATAAAGTACTAGTATTAAACTAATTGGGTACTGAGCTAACCATGCTGGGTTCATCCACAAAATAAGTCACACCAGTGAGCCAGAAACCTATATTTTTATATGTATCTTGATAACACAGTACTGTAAGGTTTTATATAAATTGTCATAATTTTATGTACCCCTTTAAATGGTAAAGAAGTGAGAAATCATTGAAACTGTCTCCGAACAGGGTTAGAAACTAACAAAATCTTAAAGGTAGACGACCCAGTCACAAATGTGTCACTCTGGCTTTTGTCATACTGGACACAAACCATGCAGTACATCTTATTTTCTTAAGGCGTAGACTTACTGCAGCCAGTCAAACTGTGAAAGCCAGGTTACGTGAAAAGAGCCCTGCCTCTTCTCTCTGTCATATTCCTGGTATTGTTTGCAAATCATCGTCTTTTTTTTGTGGTGGGGGATCGCAACCCGGTATAAATCGCCACATTTTTGTAAAATTACTTTACACTTGCTTCAAAAGACGCAATACGCTATTAATTTATTCATCGCCGTAATTTAAATGTAAACTTTCGGTATTATAAACTAAATCTACTTTTTAGACATCAAAAACGTTAAAACGCAAAATAGCTTGAGAGAATAGCCATTTCCTCACATTACGTTTCTTTGAAACGGACCATATGAAATTGTTTTTCTAATATTTACACTAAATCTTGTAATATGAGTATGTTAGTAGTAATAAAACAGTTAAGCAATCATCCCTTAAATCTATATAGTTTTAAATACTTTAATATTTTACACTGATTAAAGATCAACCTACCAAATAAGTGTGTTGTTTTCAAGCAATTGGGCTTTTAAAAAAAAAAACTAATTGAAAAATTCAATGTAAGAATGTGAGGAAAATCGCTGTTTTTATACTGTTTTTATACTGTCTAAAAAGTAAATTTTGTTTATACCGAAAGTTCAGTTATGGTAAACCACGGCAATGAATAAAATAACAGTGTAAGTAATCACATGGACAAAATTCAATTAAACGCTCAAAAGAATGCAAAATTTGGCATGACAAGGGAGAGATGTAGGGAGGTTTCAGATCTGAGTGATCTGAAAGTATTATGAATGGTTGTTCACCACTGCTTCACCCCGTTAGAAAATGGAAATGCAAGCCTGTGAACGTGAGAGAATAGCTCTACACTTTTTAAGCACTCACCCACAGGATTACTGAGACGCACACATCAACTTGTTCTCTTCTGATTTAATCTACGTCAGGCAAACGGATGTGCGTTAGTTTCCAACCCTACTGAACACTGTGTGGTTTTCCTGAGTTTGGTGTAAGGCTTTTCAAATATAGCCCAAGTTTGTGAATCGTGCAACTCTGCAAGCAGACATTTCCCACCTATTCAGATCAACCTGATGAACTGGTTTAATTGTGGGTCATGTCTTTGTTTGTCACAAGATGTTATCACTTTAAAAGCTGTTTATTGACATTTGATGAAATGAAACTCTTTTGATTGAAATTACCTGAAGAAGATTGACTTATTATTTCTAAGAGGAAATCAAACCTTACAATATGTTATTCTACATACTGTAAATCACTCATTTTAATATACTTTACTATGACACTAACACCTCATTTACTTACTTACTAAAATACCTCTTACTGTACTCAATTTTCATTAAATTATTCATTGCCATTTCTGACTATATACCACTATATTATTTTGTATATATTGTTGATATACATCATGGTGATCTCTTTTTTTTTGTCATACCGACAGCTCTAATTCTGAATGTACAGCCTTGGCTGGGGGTACTCACCACTGGCCATTCTCCCCTTCCTCCAGAAACTGCACTAAATCCCCAGACTCCAGGGACAGCTCTTCAGAGGTTTTGGCATCATAGGTCACCTGAACTTGAAACACACCATGGTCCTTGCAAAGGGGACAATGCAAAGAAAATGCAATAAAAACAGTGCCTGTCAATTTGATCTCTCTATTTTAGCAACAACTCCTGCAGTCTGACCCTTATATTACTGTAAATAGCAGTTCTCTTAAAATGTGTTGAATTAAACCACTGAGGAGATCATTTCTTAGATGCAAGATGCATTGAAGAGAAACAGATCTAGATCAATGTGAAATTGCTCACTAAATACAGAAAACTGCACTAAATACTGTATGAATCTTGTCTTTGCATTAATAACACATTATTTTAGCAGTCTGAGAGTTCCTTTCTGTTTTTGGATTCAAAAAGTTTTTTGTCCAATGTGTATTATTGGTCTATTTCAGTACACAATTCCAGTCCTCAAACTATTTTTGCATTAGACAAGTGTGGCAGGGTGACTGGGGGGGTGACGTCAGGCAGGAGCAGGAAGGAAAGTACTGACACCAGGGACTGCAGTTTTCCAAACAAAAAAGACGCGGCTGGCCGCTGTTTTTATTAAGCAAAAATAACAAAAATAAATCAAATATTTAAACACAAAAACACTTGCTCACAGAGCGAAAATAAAAATGTTAAACCAAAAATAATCACGGACACCAAACAAACTGATCAGGCTGGGCAATCGCCTTCACTGAACCTACGGTACTTTCGTTTTAGCTCTTTGATTCTTTGCTCACTCGTTCCTCCTCTGAACTCCCACACCGAGCTGGAGAGCTGCAGCCTTTTTATATCATGGCCGAGGGGTTTAACTAATTAGTAATCATCCTATTACCCCTCGGCCACAATCTGCACGGGTTTATTAATTATGTGTGACTGCCGGCTAGATTAATAACAACGCACTAGCCGACAGCCACACATGACCACAAGGAAAAACAAAAACACACGGCACTTCGCCGTCACTAAATTTAAATACAACACGATAATAATAATAATAATAATAATAATACAAAATAACACAGGGGCGGAGGGGGACCCCGTTCTAAAATAAAATAAACAAATCAATGTACAGGGCACCTCGTCCTGTTACACAAGTAAAACAGCATTATCAATACTTTGTATAATTGATCCCTTGTTTGTATTTATTAAAAGGCTTACAAAATAAAACGACACTGCTTGACCATTTTTCTTTAATGTGACCTTCAAAAGGTGCTTACATTTTTGTTATTGGGTTCCTCCTCTGCCTCTGAAGAGTTGGAGAGCTCCTCTGGGCTGGAAGGGATCGCTTCAAAATCCTCGCAAGTGTCCAGCGATGGAATCTGTCTATTTGTCCAGCCTTTAAAAACAAATACGATTCATCATTTCTGCTCATTTCTAGCGATGTTTAACTATAGGTTATGCAGTCTACACGTGCCTAAACAGCAGCAGTCTAACCCTGTTAAATAATGTGAAAAGACATTAAAAAATTAGAAAGATGTAAATGAATGTAAAATGTATTAATATTACTCTCTCAGTAACACACCAAAATTATATAAAATAAATTATTTATCTTATGAATTGACCAAATAAAAGTAAATGTGCTCACCAGTAATGTCAAGTACAATTCATGGGAAGCAAGCAGTTTATAATATGCAAGATTCCTTACAAAAACAGCTTATACCAGCTGCAAATCTGACCCCAAAATTTGAATGGCCCACTGCTACTGTAATTAACTAATACTGTCCTGAGATGTATACCAAAAATTCCCAATGATACATTAAAAAACTGCTTACAGTGAAAAACTCACACAAATTAAAAAAATAAAACATGCAAAAAAGCAACCCATGAAACAGTTAATGACAACTGACAGGAGTTTCTTTGTCTTAAGTTACCTGGCTGGGAAGTAGATCTAGTAACAGCTGAGTTTGTACTTATAGTACTGCTGCGTTTGCTTTCAGCCGGTACAGCATCTCTTAAAGTATCTGGGATGAAAAGGACGTTTTTACAGTGCGGTACTTGGGCTGGTGCAAGAAAATGAATACAACAAGACAACAGCAGGAGACCAACAAACAAATATTACTAAAAGAAATGCCAACATTGCAGAGCAAGCCACCCAGGCCAGATGAAATACATTGTAAAATGACTAAATATGTTCTACTATAAATCACAGAAGCTCTTACAAATACACAGTACTGTCAGACGTTTTACAAACACAGTGGTTGTGGTTACTTATTGTAGTCCCACTCTCTTGATAGTTTGATTAAACAGCGCCATAGAGTGCCATGAGGCAATATTCTCGTGAAACAAACTGCCAGTTAGTGCTGCTGCTGACAACCATTATTAACAGGAAAGTCAATATGATAAAAAATACAATTTTACAAGCATGCTGCATTTCTGTCTTGGAATTACTTCCTGGTTTTATTATCACAGCAAGCACTAGCACATGCTCACGGCCTTCAGGGCGGTCCTCAGTTTAAAGTAAGCTATTGTAAACCCACTCTCTTGACAGACCAAGAATAACAACTACACATCAAAGAGAACATGCTTTTACTGTAGCTGTTTAAGAAGCATACCACCACCTCACGAACACGACACGGTGCAGGCAAAAAACGAACAAACAAAACGACAAGTCAAACTCAATTAACAACAACAGCAACAAAAACTGTTTTTATGCATAATAACTCAAGATGTCCAGCTATACCTTCATACCCCAATGGAGTGGGGTCACTCTTTATTTCATGCCTCTTAGCTTTAAGATTAGGAGCAAGAGCACCTGTATAAAACAATGCACAGCATTAAACAAGAGAACAACCTGCACAAAATCACAGGGCGTAAAATAAAAGCGCTCAAATACAATGTTGTCACTATGGACTCTAGAAACCATCTTGAATTTCTTGGAAATGTTTTTTTTTTTTTTTTTACATTAGGTCAAACCTCATTCTACAATAAAAAATACAAAAAAAGGATATATTTTTTTCCAGTGTACAGATGTATACCTAGCACCAGTGATGTATCAGATAATATAATAAAAACGGAGTACAATGTCTGTCAAGTAAATGCAGCATATGGAAACCGCTGGCCTTCAAGTACCTTTTGTGCGTCTAGTAGCTGAGGAACTGATTGAGGAGGCTAAAGAGAAGCGACGTGTGACTTCTGTCTCCTTAGACTGAGGCTCTGGAGTGAAACGCAGGGTTTGCAGTTAGTAAGCCAGGGAAGGGAGAACAAAAATGCATGAAAAATGGGGTTTAAGCAACTTGCAGACACAGCGGTCACACTTGATGTTAACTGGGTAATATTTGCCAGTAAAACATGCCATGTTGTATTATTTCTCAAACCTTTTCCTTAACAGGAAGTACAGAACTTCCTGTTGATATAAAGTGTGACCGACATGTCTCCTCATGGTACTCAGCTTGCAGCGTTCAGGAATATAACATTATTTAGTATACCTTTATGATCACCACAGTGCCTAAGTGATTCAATAATAATAATAAAAAAGTGCTAGACATATCCCTGTTTATGGTGAGATTCAAACATTTTTTCAATTAAGTGCTTCTACAATATTTGAGGAATGTCTTCCTATGAGGGGGGGAGGGGGGGTGCGGCAGCTGGTGCTGCTTCTGACAATCATTGGATATGCAGAACAGGAAATAGAAAAAAAAAACTGCAAAACGAAGATAAACCCATGCAAAGATTGAAATCATTCAGAAGCACAGATTAAATAAGTCAATGCGGTTCCTATCTGACGTGATTGCAAAAGATCAGTATAGCAATTAAAGCATTTCTAAGTATTCTCCATAAGTTAATTAATGTATAAAACACACAGTGAAAAGAGCGAATTAATGAAATATAGGCTCTGTATAACCAATTTCCTGTAGTTCACTAAGCGGTTTTCTGGTTTCTCACAGCTACAGTTCTTAATTTCAAGGAATCAAATGATATTTGGTTTGTTACTATATAGATATGCCTTTGATGTAATAGAATTTGAACACAGCAAATGTCTGTGGCTTTAATAATGCGGCAAGCCAGACTGCACGTATTTATTGAGAGTGCTGTATATGTTTGTACATCGTTTTGAAAAATCCACAGCTATTTTTGTTAACAGCCCCAGATATCAAAGTAGTGTCCCGAGGACAAAATAAAATGAAGGAGAGTAAAGCTGCGATGCAGATGGCAACTTCTGAAACACCAACAGGCTCAGGGGCTGACTTTACCTTTAGAGTGAGGCCTTCGGTTGGAAAGACCCTGCAATGTGAATCGCTTTTTAGCAAGAGCAGAACACTCAAGATTATGACTGGCAGAAGCATCAGCTAGGAAAGGAAAAGCAAAGGGAAAGGCAGAAGTAAGGAAGGCAGGGTATATGCCGGCAGCTCAGGGTCTCATGAAAGTGTTCACATGTAACAAAGCTTGAAAGCAATATCTATCCACTAACACCTAAACATAGCGGAACAGTACTTCAAGAAAGCATGTCTTCCTAGTTCAATATTAGAACTAAGTTTCTGCAGTAGCACTGCAACTTTTAAAATGTACTTACTATTCAAAAAAAATTGAAAACAATTAAAAGGGAGAGCATTACTTCCATTCCACTAAGTGACATTTGTTAATGATAAAACATTAGTAAATGAATCAACTCTTGTAAGAAGTCCCATATGATATGGAACTGTACAAAGCATTCAGTAAAACAA
The DNA here is from genome assembly GCF_902713425.1 of Acipenser ruthenus. Lineage (NCBI taxonomy): Eukaryota > Metazoa > Chordata > Actinopteri > Acipenseriformes > Acipenseridae > Acipenser > Acipenser ruthenus. Next base: position 25,202,260 of record NC_081205.1, read on the forward strand.
AGACCGGAGAGACAGTAACTAAACACTGTTTTTGACTGATTTGTTTGTTTTCAGTGATTTTTATAATTCAATCAGAAAATGTATGGAATAAAGCTAGCAATTTGCTAATAATCTTTAATCTGATATATTTTGTTTAAGTTGCCTAGATTTCTAATTTCCCAGTGTTCCTTTAAAGTTTACTGTTTCAGAGTTTTCTGCTTTAAAGCTTGTTCTTGTTTAAGTTTCATGGTTTTGTAATAAAAACAAGAAGTTTGTACTATAATGTGATGGGAGGTGTAGCTTGTCATTATTTCTCATGACACTGAAGAGCGTGAAACTTGAATCAAACCATGTATGCTTGTTGAACTGAAGAGGGCAGTTTTGGCTATATATTGTGCTCCAGGACTACCTGACAAAAGATTCAACGCCTTCAACTTGATAAGGTTTAAGGTTTTCTATATTTCTCTTAATGTACCTTAAGCTTAGCAGGATTGTTAGCAAACTGGTAAACTAAAACAATACAACAGCCTTCCAAAATTCAAACGTAATTCTCGATTCCGAGAATGGGGTCATAATCAGACCACAGGTCTGAAGCAGAAATAACCCTTTTTTGGACTGTGCACATCACACTTGAATCACGTACTTCTCTTTTGTCTAGTGTTGAGACTAGAGATGCTGCTTCTCTTATTAACTGTTTCAGGGCTTGAGGATTCAGACTTGTTGCTTTCTTGCTTGCAAGAAGACTTTCTCATATTTCTGCAAAATATGAAACAGTAATGACACACATAAATACAGAGATACAGTGTGCAGCCCTAATCCATACCTTTATAACAGAAGTAGCTGTAAATTATTTTGTTTTATTGTTTAAAAATAATATACAGCAAAACTCCCGTCATGTCCTAATTTTGACTACCCAAATAGAAATTATCTTTACACTGAACAACACTGATAAATACAGTAGTAAATAGACAGGTTCCAAACTACTACAGCTGTATGTCCACATTGTGGCAGCTTACATCCACAATGTACCTCTGAAAGCAAAATAAATTATACAGTACTGTACCTTGCATTGGGGGAATTCATAGGAGCGTGATATACATTTTCAGTGATCCTTTGGTGAAGCTGGCTTGCCTCTATTTATTCAAGAACAAAGAATACCGAAAAGAGCAGTTATTATTAAAGGAATGCATTGTAGAAACTTATCTAGGAACTCAGAAAGTACACCTACCAGAATGATTTTTTGTTTAACATTTCTCCAGGGTGTAACTGGACTGGTGGATGTGTGAACTTGGATTTACCTGAATGGGGATCCAGGATATCCAGATATTTTTAGTTATAGGCACCCGCCATAGATTGCCTACCTGTGCCAACCTCAAGCTAACTAATTCAAATGGAAATTGAATTGAAAGTAACATCATACAATGGAGCTATAGTTTGAACTTTGGATATATAAACTTCAGCCACAGTGTTGAGGAGTTCATATCTGGTAAACACAGAGGTAACACAGAGGCAACTTCCCTACAATACTGTATCCGCTTCAGAACCTACAAACACCAACCATACAAAATCCATACATAGCAATCCTGTGGAAGAGGATATTAAAATGGGGATATCAAGAAGCATGTAAAGTTCATATTTGAAATAATGTATGGCTGAGGATACTGTATAGTTAAGTAGTGTGAATTAGAAACACCCCAAAACAGCACGTAACATTGCTCTCTGTGATAATGGGAGTACCTCTGCATGCTTCCAATTGTCCTGTCAACACTTTTCTGATTTCAGTAACCCATAGATTCTTCACATCCATCGATGAGGCCTGTTCATGAAAGCACAACAAAAAGTGTGTTGGTTGGGTTATGTACCCACCCCAGTAGTAGACCTCTTTGGTGTTTGTAAATTGCCTATATTTAGGGTTGCCTGGTTTAGCGTTTATTTTTTAGGAGCACACAAAATAACTAAAAAAATCACTCACGTCTTAGAGTAACATATTTGATTGAGATTTCTCATTGAATGATCATGAGTGGGATGGAAAAAATATCAAACACCCTTCAAGTTTAGCCTTCACATATTAGTTCTATAACTTTTTTATTAAGCTGAAATATTATTATTATTATTTATTTCTTAGCAGACGCCCTAATCCAGGGCGACTTACAATTGTTACAAGATATCACATTATTTTTTACATACAATTACCCATTTATACAGTTGGGTTTTTATTGGAGCAATCTAGGTAAAGTACCTTGCTCAAGGGTACAGCAGCAGTGTCCCCCACCTGGGATTGAACCCACGACCCTCCGGTCAAGAGTCCAGAGTCTTAACCACTACTCCACACTGCTGCCCCAAACTAAAACTCACTCTAACTTCAGAATTAGAAAAAGTAGTAGTTTTACTTTTACTATATTACAACCAGCTCCCTTAACTTGATTGGCCATAACTTAGTGAGGCAAAAGGGTCATGACATACGATTGGCACTGATTTAATTAAATATTCTAAAATGTCAGTGTGTATTGCTGCATTTTGTATTGTGTGCACTCCTAAAACAAAATGTTGACAGCAGGCAAAGCCAACCATTGAGATATAGATATATATATACACTGCCACTCAATTATGCAGGTATACAGCACATACAGTACAGCTGTAAGAAAAATACAAATTTGTTACTGTTGGATATTATATATAATATTTTGATACTGTTGGACGTGAGTGACTGAGGATTGATAGTATTTTGTAGTTTGTAGTATGATATTCAGAGGTTTATTTTTTTCTTATGGCACGTGATTGAGTGTTTGGATAACTATAATCATAGGAAGGTGCAGGGCTCTTGTGGTTTCCTTTTAAAACATAAAAATGATGGTTTTGTTTATTTGGCTTATCCTTACATTAATTAGGAAAAAAGGGTAATGGAAAACAATGCAATAAAATGGCAAAGTGGCATTTATCGCTATTTAAAATGTATTTGTTTGTGTACTTTCAGAAGAAGAGTACACTCACCTGAATTATGTAGACTTCCTCCCTGCCATTGTACCACACCTCAAACTTCTTGCTGTCTCCTTTCACATTTTCTGTGATGCCAACAGCGCTCATCTGCAGGAAAAAAAAGTCAGTTAGGATTTCCTGCTTTAACGTCTTACTTGGAACAAGTGAGATGTACAGATACATAGGTTTTCTGTGTTTGTCTGATTCTTCTTATTTCTTAGAATAGGATTGTCTAATTGTTTTTACCACCCCTGGTTGCTTTTACCTGCTTAGTCAAGTTCAATAGCATCGAAAAAAATGTATTATAGGATATTGCTAACTGACAAAAGCCACATATCAAGTCAGCCTTGAACTAAAAAAAGATCTTTGACACTCATCCTTTATTTTCTCATCAACTGCCAAACCACAGCCACTTTCTCACACTGGAATCCACATTTTGTAAAAAAAATACACTTGTACTTGACTACAACTCAAAAATACAAGTACAACTCATTTTTGACAGTTATTTCACTCTCTCTCAAAAAAAACCAAACGTGTTGGCGAAACTCAGGCAGCCACAGCAAAATGCCGATGGGATTGAGGATTAGCTAAACTCATGCACAGGTTGCCGCGTTGCAGGATAGTCGGAGAGCTGTATTTCAGTTGCACTGCGCATATTCTCACCTGGACATGTACTGTTCCACCGTTTTATTATTATAATATATATTGATAGTTTTTTTTTTATATCCATTGTTTGATTGGCTCTGTGCCTGCAAAACGCCAGCTAAACAAGCATCACTATCGTGAATATTGCATTTGATTTGGTGCATTGAGCAGGCTCGCATGTTTTTTGTTTTTACACAGAATGCTTTTTACAGGTACAAATCTTTTTTACAAGCCTACAAATGTATTTTATAGATACACATTTTTTTATATACTCCTCACAAGTATTTTTGACAGTTATTTCACTCCATATTGAATTGCGAACCCATATTTTGGGGGCCCTATATGCACAATAGCTTGTGAAACGGTGTTGTAATTAACAGCCTGTAGGTAAAGTGTATCTGTAAGGACAGCTTTCAGTTCTATGTCAGATGCATGTTCACCACTTAGACCTCGCAATACAAATACAATGTGTAACCCATATTGATCATGGGCATTAGTCGACTCGTCAGTGAACACTGACAAGCAACCAGACTGTTTTACCAATTCCATAATCTCCTGCTTGTGATACTCGGCAACTTTAGGTAAGTATTCATGTCTCAGCCGGGCTGATGAAGGAATCAAGCCACCATTTGCTACACTCAGTCTGAAGAATTTACGTAACTTTTGGTTGTCCAGTTTTTCAAAATGGATAATGATGGGTGAGTTCACGGGGTGAGAATTAGCCTGTAACACCAGCTGCAGAAGGGCAGCCTCCCGGATTATACACAGTTACCTGCCTTTTTTTCTAAAATTCAAACCCCCTAATTAAAAAGGAAAGTTTCTAAAATGTAAAGAGGCATACTGTGCACATCGGAGACAGGACAGGTTTTTAAATTGCCTCTCTTCTTAAAACGCCTCTCTTTCTGTGTGTATGTGTGGCCTGGCCGCCCACATGCAGTTTTTGTAAAATGTCCCACAAACATCAACCTCGCGTGGGCTCCAATTCTGCTGGGGGCCCTATGCTAGCATAATTTGCTTATAGGTTAATCCGGCCCTGAATACAGTGGAACGTCGCATAACCGCCCTGATCAATTAACCGCAGCAAATGCAGCTTCTGTGATGGAAACAGAAAGAAAGCATTATAGCAATCAGCCTTTTGGTGCGTTCCCCTTTAAGAGCTTTTTTTGGAGGGGGGCAATGTGTTTATATGATGAAGCGCATGCTTGCAGATATTGGCAGGGTGTTGTTGTAGCTTTTAAATGCATTTAAATTAAACAAAGCAAGCTTCATAAACGCAATGTTTACCGGCCGTTTGTTTAAAATAGCTGATGCAATATTCAAACCGAGCTGCTTATCAGCTGTTGGCAATATCAAGAAAGAGCGCAAAGTAAAGTGACAGAGATATTAAGAAAGCAGAACCAGGGAGGCAGGTTACTGTACATTTACTGTTTTGTTTTGTATTTTTTTTTTTTTTAAAGCTTTGCGTGGAGATGGCTTATAGCAAACCACATGGCAACACTGTGAATTTGTAGTTAATTAATCTTGTTTACGTTTGCTTACTTTTAAAGCAAGAAATGTCCCCATGTTTAAAGCAGTTTGCTTGTTGTTTTTGTTCACTAACCTATTTATGGATGTGTAAATGCTTTTTCTATAGATGTTTGCAAATCCGACTTTTTCACATATCCGCCTATACCCCAGTCCACAGGGGGTCGGATATGCGACGTTGTATTGTACATTAATTACACAAATTCATCTTTATAAGCAGCAGCACTCCGATTCTGACTTTTATTTTCTCAAGAAACATGTGCCTTTGAAACCGCAGTGGCAGGAAACACAACTTGCAGCAAAAGAACCGTCTCTGCATACAACAAAAAGGGGAGTGAGGCAAGGGTGAAACAATAATAACAACAAGCATGTTAATAACGTACATTCCCATCTAGGCTGTGCATACAAAATCAAGCGTACCTCTGTATCACAACTTACATCCACTATATATATATAACCTTTACCTTTAATGCATGCTTAAAGCCGTAAGATGGGGTCTTCTCATGGCCATCCACAGTCTCCTCTCGTTTCTTACAGAACAGCAGCATCTTGTTATACAGGAAGAGGTGCCTCTGCATGGGCTTGAACCGGGCAAGATCCTTCACCTTGCTGTGTCCTTTTTTGTGGTCTGTCCACACGCTGAAGGACCCTTGCATCAGCAGTTTGCCAAGATCATTCAGGTTACCCTATAAAAATGTTGGGGGGTTTTTGTATTTATTTATTTATTTATTTATTAAACAGCACTCTAATTTTGTATTTTACCATTATCTCCCGTCACTGACTTTTTATTTTGTTTGAATAAATAAATACATATTTTATATATATATATATATATATATATATATTATTATTATTATTAATAAATAATATAATGCAAAGTCTCTTAAGCACTCTCAGGTTGGCTTTTCATTTGTTAACTTTTCTTCTTAAAAAAAAAACTTAAGTTAATTCTACACAGCATCTTTAATAAAGTGGCCCATATAATGGCCACCTATAGTAATCTAACATTTTTTTAAACTGTTCATAACGTCCAATAGATGAGCCGTCGGGATCAATTCACCTGTCTCTAGGCTCAGCGTTATTTCATCTACTATTGGCCTTAGCTACGGTAAGTAAACACATGTAAATATATGAAGTCATTGTTTGCCTGATGAGGAATGAGATGCTATTGACATACTGAATTAGAAACTTCCTGCAGTGTACTGTACCCGTGCTCTTTAACAATTAAAACATACCTCAAAACCAGTAATAGCAATCTGATGCATAGAGTCATTAACTGACTTGATGATGTCCAGCATGCTCGCTAGGGCCTCCTCCAGCTCTGCAGTGCCTTCTGAGTTCTTACTACATTTGAGCATCTCCTAAGGAGAACATTTATAAAAAAAAAAAAAAAAAAAAAAAAAAAAAAAAAAAAAGCCATTGTGTGAAAACATTAGCAGGCACTCTAGTCAGGCAGGGTGCGCTGGTAAACTGTTGCCCCAAGGGTGGAAAAGTAATGGGCACTGGGCAATATTTGGGCTTTATTGCTTTATTGTGGACATCACTTTTTCAACCAAAGGGAAACAGTTTACATAAGTTAGTTGCCTGGCAACTAACTTATGCTCAATTGGTAACATCACCATGGTAACAACATTAAGCAAATTGAGTTTTTCATCATTTCCAAATGTCATCATACCCTGAATTGTCAATCCCTGTTGATTTACCTTTAGCATCAGCTGATACTTGGTGATCCTCTGAACAGGTTTCAGTAAATAGGCATCCAGAGAAAGTTTATGATCCAGTTTCCTTTGGCATTCCTGCAAAATCACAAATATTTGAATAACGTTAATATTTAGTGTACTGACATATGTGAACTGTTTTGCCTTCTGATGCTGCATTTCACTTGTTGCAAACTCGATAGATAATAATAATAATAATAATAATAATAATAATAATAATAATAATAATAATAATAATAAGCAAAAAAAAACCAAAACAAACGTATTTTCGAAAAACGTGTTAGTTTCTTCCTCCATCAAATATCCAGCTACTGCAAACAAAAAAAAAATCCATACAAGAAAACGTATGTATGGTGCCTCCAAGCTCGAGCACATAAATATAGCCTAATCGTGTATTTTACTGTGAAGTGTGTTTACTAATTTACCTGCTTTTACAATGCAGCCAGCAGCGTACGACGGAGATTGCTGTGTGATAAGGGAGGGCGTGCTGTGATGACGTTCTACAAGTTCACGACACTTATAAATTTGTAACAGCTGTCAATAAAAACATTGTCTTGCATCCGACTGATCCCCATACCTTAATCATTAAATAATTTATTTTATAGCAAGCCATTTTTAAAAACGAACATCAATTGATGTACAGTATCTATTTTCTTGTGAGTTCTTGCTTAGCCACGCTCTGCTTTACTAGCAGCATCCCTTTGGCGCCATTAAGCGGTCGCTGTATTTCTTCATAACGGTTTTCTCTTGAGCGAGAAGGACGGGACCGCTGCTCTATGACTGGATCTTCTGTCAACAGATTTTCAGGTAAAATGATCCTTCCCATCAAATTTATTTACCGAGCCCAGATTAAATGATGGAAGTCTACTAAATTACGAAACCCATCATAAACGCCAGAGCTATACGCTAATATTAGTAAATAAGAAAAAGAAAGTCAGTAATGTCTCGACTATGACTGTTTGCCCAGATCTTGCCCCAGGTCAGAAGATCACAGTTAAAGGATTGTTTTTGGATTACCACAAATTATGGGAACACAGTTATTAATAAATTACCGATTCATTCAGAAAGAAGAATGATGAATTAAATGAAATACTGTTTTCGGTAGTCGTACTAGTACCTATCTTACAATTTAATTACATTTTGATGTGTTTATACTGCATTGATGTCTAAAAGGTGCATTTCAGTTATAATATTTAAACCACAGCGATGAATAAATTAATACGATTATCTTAAGTAACCACACGGACAAATTCAATGAAATGCTGACTCATGAGCATATCCGAAATTAATTTAAAATTCGGCATTGCAGTGGCTCCCAGTTTGGGAAACCCTGAGTTAGCTTGCCCTATGCAAGATCTGTGTTTTTACTTAGCAACTTGCTTCAGTTCAGTTCTGCCATTTGTCAGTGCCCTTGGCTTAGCCTTGAGACTGAAAAGTTTCAGTAAGCTGTCTGCAAAATCAAGGTTTTTTTCTTAAAATAATAATAATAAATAAATAAAAATAAAAACATTCTAGTTTAACCAGGTACAGTATTAAAACTAATTTACCCCAATTATGGATAAGTAGCCCGCTGTTTCTTTTACAAATTGCAATTAAAAAGTAAGGTTTTTCAGTAGTTTTTTGTAAAAGATGTAGCCTAAAGACACTGACAGACCATGAGCTAAATATAAAATAAACCTCAGAGTGAATGTGACCTTTTAAAATGACTGTAATTCCTGCTTGACTGTGCTCCACACTACCGCAAAATGTGTTACCGTTTGCTGAAATAATAATCTTGTTGTTACTTTTCAGTTCACAATGCACAGTATGCCTTTTAGAGGAAACAGGGACACATTTTAAATTTGCTTTTAAGATCTCTGTCTAAGCAGAGACTGAAATTATGCCAAATTGTTTAATGGATTTGTGACCTCTAATCGACAGTTCTGTAAGTCAAGACCACTCATTTGACATATTCCGGATGCCCTGGCCTTGAGAGGTGAAAGGCTAGTCCATCTTTTAGACTCACAGTTCAAGGGTTTATGGGGTAGCTGATGCCCCAATACCATGAATATTTCAATTCACATTTTAAATGAAATAAAAGCAAAGTGTACCTGAAAGAACTGACTATCTCCACATTGTCTCCATAGAGCTTCAGAACGAGGTTTGTTCTGACAGTATTTTTCATAAATCTGAAGATCCTCTTTCTGAAAGAAAAAAAAAATTCAATATATTATATATATATATACACACACATACAGTGATATATGTAGATATGTCATCAAGGCTATATCAAGGTTATATTTGCCTCCTGAGCCATTCAAAAAAAGGCATAATACCACAGTAGTGATATCAAAAAGTGATAATTCATCTAGAGGAAAATATACTTGAACTTTGACCCATTCGACTCCTTGAGACCATCACTTTCAATTCAAACACAAATGAGAGAGAATCTCTCTGTGTGTGTGTATGTGTGTGTATATATATATATATATATATATATATATATATATATATATATATATATATATATATATATATATATGAAAGCTTCTAAGTATGTTTAGGTAATGTTTGCGTAGTTGAATACAGCTCTGCTGTGTGTGGGGGGGGGTGGGGGGGGGAGCGTATTAGGAAATGTTACTGTTGCTAAGCGCTGATAAGACTGCTGACAATAAAAGTGACAGACGCTCTGAAGCCTAGGGCCTGTCTTATCAGTGGAACTTTGATATTTTCGATATAGATTAATTATTCTACAGCTGGTCATGTTAAATGGATAAGGGCGTCTGCTAAGAAATAAATAATAATAATAATAATAATAAAGACCTGGTATATTTTCAAACTCTCACTGCTAATAAATACTTTGCGTACACTTACCCTCTTCAAAAAACAAGTTCCCACCAGTTCTGGATTTTCTATGCAATTTTCTAGTTCTTTAAGAAATGTCCTAAAATAAATATATAAAAAAGAAGGTATATATCAAAACAAGACACAATATAAAATATACATTAAATAGGAAATAGTGTTCAGATAGATATGTACACACATGCATAAACCAGTAAGGGCTCTATTTTAATTTTGCACTCTGGTCTAAAAATCATAAACCTGCTATTGTACTGAAAACTTTAAAAAAATAATTCTCAGTATTGTTCTAAAGACCACAGATCACAGTAGTACAATATTCTTTGATGATTGTATTACATTTTTTAAACAGAATTCTATTTTCACTTTTACTCAAACAATTACGTTTTCTGTAACAAGCTGACTTTTATACTTCATTGGTAAAAGGAAAAACCACCAAATACAAATATAAAAAATGAACACTACTTACAGGCCCCTGAATTATATGTGCCTAAATGCTACTAAAAAGATAACTAAATAAAAACACATTTGTCTGTGGGTACCGGTATTAAAAGCAAAACACTGAAGCAGTGCAGAAGCTTTTCAGTTAAACCCATTGTGTGGTTTTGTGTAATGCACGCTTGTTGAAATTTGATAGCAGAGTGGAAAACAAACAACAGCTTGGAAAAGCTTATTTGTGGCGTCAGTGGACCTATTCACAAAGCTGGAACCCAGGAGTTCTTTTCAAAGTTAATATAGGCTGTTGTGGTTAATTTTATAGGCTTCACAAACATTTCTGACTTCTTTAACAGCAGCCTATCTATAATAGTTTCATGAACTTCAAACTTTTTGTTGTTGTATCTCAGTGGTCAGTCTGCTTTAAATTTAATATGACCTCACAATGCAAATTCAATTTGCGCTAAGCTAACATATTACCTGTTGTGGAACTCATATATTTCACCAAGATTGCCAAAAAGCACTTCCTTTTTATTTTGAAGAGCAGTTGGAACAAGATTGGCAAATTCTGGGTTGTCAATCACAGCAGAATAACCCTGTAAGAGTAATAAACAGAAGGTAGGTCTTCATAATGAGCAGTTTAGCAAGCATGTTTGTACCATACACAGACGTAATATACATTATAAAGTTTTGAACCAACATTCGGTTATACATTTTTCTTGACACAAAAAGAGCTCCTGAGGTTTCTGATATTTTAATATAAATTTGCCGGTCAGAAAACAATCCTTCAGTTAATCACAATGTATATCCTACTATACGTTATGCCACTTGTATTGTAAGCAAAAAACACCCACACAGCTCTTGAACTACTGTATGTTGTGCTTGTAGCTAAGGTAATCATAATGCTTATTTCAGGGTTGATCTGTTAAACACAGAGTGTTGTACACTATGGTACAATAAAAGGCTCCGCTTGATGTATTTGCAAAATGCCTACTGGGAATGTTTAGTGGAGGTCTCCATACATACCTGTAACAACAGCACAGCAATTGAGATGAACATCTGTATTGATATTCTCTTCATAATTGCATATTTATTTAGGGAGTCATGGTGAATACATCTAGATTGGTCTAACATACACTACTGTATATCTTCGTTGAATGGGCATTGTTTACAAGATGCGATCCCACATACAGTACTGTGAATGTAGGCCGTGTTAGAAATCGTTTTTGATGTCACTGTACAGCTGGATATGTAGACGGTATGTATGTCCCTTGATATGAAAAGCTCTGTACCTCAATGATGCTTTGAAGCTCTTCCACATATACTCTTTCTGTGTCTATGAGCTCATTCATGATGTGCCTAAAAAAGAGAATGACAATGAAGTTAGCTTTTTTTTGTTTTGTTTTGTTTAATAGTCTGGAAAATCTAAATGTAGTCCCCACCAAAGGTAAAAAGCTTTATCAAATGCTCAAAACAAAATGAAAGTCCACATTCTAATCTTATCTACCTCATTATATATTTTCAATTGTAATAAGGTTTGTTTTTAATATAAAACTACATCAGTCTATTACAAAGGGGGTCTCATGTTCTGTGGTCATATAATCTTACTAGGAGCCATGGACATGTGTGCTCTAAAGCCTGCATATCAACGTAGATACCTTTAGTAAATGTTTGTTGGTGTTAAGATAATGTTATCTGTCCTTTGTTTTGGGTGGCTGCTCTGAAAACTTCACTAGAAGTACAAAAATCTCTATGTAGATATACATTTACATAATAGTGTGACTTGCAGGCAGACAGACTATTATGCTTAATAACTAATAGTGTCCTTAGCAAGTTGGGTAGGTTCTTATCCACATACCAAAGATTTCTAGAGAAAAATGAACTGCATCCATTTATTTAGTAAGTAGAATACCTGGTAGTATATGGTAGTACATATATATATAATTGGATCAACATTTCTTCAGCTTTTGTCACAGTAAAAAGCAGGTTTGTTGTACTATACTATTGTTGAGGTTCTCACAAGCCTTTGTTAGCTATTGGGTCCCATTTAATTCATGACATCCCCATACCTCCCCAACACCTGTCTTTGAATAGATAAAGAAACCTGTTCAACTAAATGACTTTACAACCGCATAAGGAAAAATAATACCTGTGTCCTCATTGTTTTCATACATTCATGCAGAGTGACGCTACCCCTGAGGGTATAGTAGGATTCAAATTATTTTTAAAGGAACTGATCTGAATCTGCCTGCTTGAACATGGCGACACTTGTGAATCATATTCATGTCTTCTAAACCTTTTAGTTCATTACATAGTGTTGCTTTTCATGTCTTCTGTTCATACCGGATGTCCATTTTTTTTTTTTTTTAATAACAAACCTGATGTTTTCACAATAGGCCAATTCATTTCGAAAATACACCACCTTTCACTCTGTGTTGCAGTACTTGCTGGAGAATAGTGTATGTAAAAACTGTAATTGGTTGCTGTATCTTTAAAATAACATGTTCATAAATAATGGGTTAGCTACTATATTTCACCTGTTCTGCATTGGGGAGAACCATTTACAGTACATTATCAATGCATGTTGGGACTTAACTGGAGTCTGTATGTACTGCCAGCAGCTATTCATAACATATACAGCTTGGCTGCTGCCGTATTTGTTTAGTTAAAGTCTTTCCAAAAACCAGTAACATTTTACAAGCTGGTTCCAATATTCTAGCTATAGTAAAATTATATGAAATTCAGTGTTGTACCAAAAATTTAAAGTTTTCTACTTTGGATCACAGAAACATTTTTAAACCTTATTTATGTATTTATTACTTTGTGAACCCCATTCCACTGTAGTGTTGTTGCAGGCAGTATTATGGTTAATAAGTGGCACAATAATTTACATCTAATTCACGAAAAAATACCAGCAGGATTGAGTTGACTGTACATTTAATGTTTAAAAAGGAAACCCTCACCCTTTTAGATTTTAAGAAAAAAAAGGACTTCATCATTGAGGGATGTTACAGGGAAAGGGTTTGAAGCTGCGGGGAAATCACTCCCTAGCAGTCACCCATATAAATGCCAAGCATTCCAAGGCTGTTGCTGATAAATACGAAGCAAATCTCGAGTATGTCCATCCACATGTGTTTCCTGCCTGTTGAAGTTGCAGTACTGACAGCAAGAGGGCAGAGCTCACTCGTGATGTCCTGTTAGGTATGTACTACTGTACTTCACTCTGCAGCTGCAGTTTTTTCTCTTTAGTTCTCCTTTCTACGGAGGAGGTTACGCTGCTGTTAAAACTAATCGCCAATTTGAACCAAATTCAATTCTTTAGAATGAAGACTTCATAATACTTGAGTACATCTTGTGAAGTTAAAAAGAATCTGGACTTTTTTTATTATATGGATAAAATTTTCTTGAGTTGGTAAGTAACCTAATCATTTTGATATTCTTATCTCTCAAACAAAGCTGTATTTCTTTCCAAGATAAAAGGGAAGAAAAAGCCGAGGATTGTACCTAATAAATGTTTTAGGTTTGATTTTTAAGTCCTGTGAATTAGGCTATTGTATCATAGTGTATATTATGATCTAAGGGGAGGTTCCTGTATAACAGATACAACCTAAATACTCAACCACCAGGGCTTAAATATGTTTAACTTTTAAAAACAGCAGGACCAAATACATTATCAGGTGTGAGACAATAGACATGTTTTCAGACCTAACTATAAAACATGGCAACATTTTATATGAAAAATAGATATTTCTCCATTAATTTTATCATAACATATCCATGTAGCGAAACTAATATATATATTTTTTTCTGTAGGTATAAGATAATATCATTTCAACTGGTATATAAGTTACTTTTTTCATGTAGATAAAACAAGTTGTTTCCTTCAAATAACTAATAACTGTGAAGAAACATAAGGTCAGATAAGTCTCTGGTACTGTACCTAAATAGTTCCATGTCTGCTTATAGAAAAAAATAAAATAAAATTAAGTGACTGGCCTACTTAGGGTATTCAAAACTCCAGCCACCGCACTCAACTTTAACACTAAAACCATATATTGCATCAGTAATGTCACAGCAAACTCAAAGTGTTAGTTTTAATACAAATTTATTGAAAAAAAAAAAAGTTAGCTTTATCTTTTTTTTTTTTTATTTCAAGCACAATGTTAAGTAGCAATCTTGTGTAAAATGGCCTGACAGTTAGTATAATTTTAGAGGGCTTGATATTGGTTTATGTTTCTTTTAAAGCTGGCATTTAAAACAATCTGGAAAGAGGTGAGGATTTAGTGATGTGGCTTACAATTGTTTTCTATTATATGCTTTTTTAATCTTAAAAACTTAGCCAGATCGTTATACGTTGATACTTGCTCACTTTGCCCCCCAGTATATGGAATACAAAGCTTACTTTATTAACTCCTGTTGATTGCCATTGTTATTCATTGCTGTTGCCATTCACATTATCCTGTGTTCGTCACAGCACTTAAATATATAATTAGTGCTGTGACGAACACAGGATTTTCATGTTTTGGATATTCGTTCATAATTTAAATATTCGCTTGGATATTTGTTCGCTTTTCAAAAAGTATTGAAAGCCATTATATTGCTCTGAATGGAGGCAGAGACAGCATAGCAGCAGGTGCAGGGGGCCCCTGTGTGTGCGCTCCTTTATTTTACAGCAAGACCTTACAATATTTTGTCATACAGACCATGGCTCGGACAAAACCTTGTAGCTCCTCAACGGCAGAAGTTATTTAAAATCTTAATTTTCAGATTTTAAGATTGCCAAACTACAAGTGCTAAAACAGAAAGTGGTCATATTCATGCCTGTCTATGCTCATTGTATTTAGGCAGGAAAGGGTTAAAGAACAGACGTTGAAATTTAAGCTTGGCGATGACCCACAATTCCGTAATGCTAACCACAGAAGTATGGTACTGGCAGACCTGTTCTACCTGTGGTATTGATATCCTGATCATTGTTGTGCACAGTTGCTGAGTACAAACTTGCTGTTGTAATGACAGTCCTCAGCAAATTTGTTTAATCTGTTACCTAAACCCTTCCATTATGGGCACACATATTGTATTTGTTGTATCAGCAGTGGCTTCATGATACGTATTGCGATACAAGGGTCATGATATGTTATGTGTAAAGATACAGTAAATGAAGCATGAAACATAAACACACAATTGTCACATTTACTTGTGCAAGTTTGCAATGACACTGGTAAACGCACTTTTGGTCAAATAAGCTTCACGGTCTGTTTTGCTTTTGTTTCCTATTTATTCTTTAAAATACATTTCTTTAAAACAAAATTACATAGCAGGGCTCCAGACAAAGTTTTTGTCTTAGGAGCCAATGTCTCCAGGACCCCCCAAAAAATGGTCATCAAATTCAATTGCTGGGTGGGATCCACTTCAGGAGCAAGTTGGTTGCTATCATATTCAACTGCTTAAAATACAACTTGTTAAGACAGTAACTTAATGTCTGTACTCACTTGTTTGTTGCCTCGTTCTGCTGAATGGTTCATCTATGCAGCTGATGACTGCAATGAACTCAGCATGTTTATATTTTAAATATTTTCCAAGTGTTTTGTCTAGAATTGGCGACAGCACCTCTGATTGTGTGTAACATGTGAAACAGCATACTGCAGCTCCCATACTCTGTTTTATTTTTCAGTAAAAACAAGTT
Source organism: Acipenser ruthenus (assembly GCF_902713425.1). Taxonomy (NCBI): domain Eukaryota; kingdom Metazoa; phylum Chordata; class Actinopteri; order Acipenseriformes; family Acipenseridae; genus Acipenser; species Acipenser ruthenus. The sequence goes on from NC_081205.1 coordinate 25,218,058, forward strand.
TTAGTTGCAGTGAGTTGGTTCTGCTATTTACGATATTTAATACTACATTTTTACACTTGTTTGATCATCGTCACAACTGTTGCATAAAATTGGGGTTACTGTAATTTCCAACACAACTAACAACTGATAATCATCTCAGTTGATAAGCTGACATTTTGTGCAGCTTGTCAAATGCTGCGTAGGCTGACTTAAGTTACAAAACACCAACACCACCAATTGTTTCTTCTTTTACCTAGTCTTCTACAAATGCACACACAAAAAAAACATCAAGCGCAATGCCTAATGGATAGCTCTCATCAGTCGACAGTTCATGCCTTTTTTAGATAATGACACAAACTGTTTCATTCCAGTTAATGATACCCAACGTATTTGTCTGGTAGAAAGCTATATGCATTTGTTTAAATGTAAAGAATGACTAAGTGTACAGTATTAAGCTGTAAAACATTTGCACAGTGTATTTCCTAATATAGAAATGCGCATTCAAAATGCAGCACATGCTTAGTAATTGGTTATTGACCACTAGAAAGTCAGTCAGTGGCTACAGTAGCATCAATTATTCAAACACTGGTTTTTAAGGTGCTTGAACTATGAGTTCAGAAGTTGCTCTTCAGCTGTAGTTGCCTGCCATCAACAGACGGTATGTTTAAAAAAAAAAAAAAAAAAAGTTTATTTAGTAGTCTTTATCCAAGGCGACTTACAGACACTAGGGTGTGTGAACTATGCAGCAGCTGCAGAGTCACTTACAACTACGTCTCACCGGAAAGACAGGGCACAAGGAAGTTAAGTGACTTGCTCAAGGTCACACAGTGAGTCAGTGGCTGAGGTGGGATTTGAACCGGGGACCTTCTGGTTACAAGCCCTTTTCTTTAACCACTGGACCACACAGCCTCCATATGTAGGCTATACCAGCTACAGCAGTGTATTGCAACAAAACAAAATAAAAAAATATCCAAGCGGCAGATCGCAATATTTTTTATTCAACTGTAATGTCTGTTATTGCAAGTCTTAACAGCTTTTATAAAGTTGCAAACTGTATCATTTACATGTTATACATTTAGTTTGAGATTTTGGTGGCTTTACACATACAACCTCAATAAAAAGCATGATAAATGTGAAAGTGTTTTAAATGCAGTACTTAGAGAAAATTACGACATTTACTGTAAATACATCTGTTCCTTAGTAGCCAAACCACATGATAAAGGGCAGATTTATGCAATAGCTTTGCAAATCACTCTGTAAACAGTGTAGAAGATTTTAATGTAAATTCTACAATTTTAATGTAATGTTTATTTCTATTCCTTTTCCTATTACAAAAGCTATTTACTTTATTGATGCTTACTACAGTATACAGGGCTGATTTTTCAAATTCAGCAAGTTACTAAGAGTACTGGACATTAAGACTTGGTAATGTACATTTAACTTTATGTATGGACTTTACCCAGCAATGTTCAAACTAAATGGCTGTTTTGACTACTGTGAGTCAGACAGACCTTGAGGAGACGGCAACATCTTTACAATACCGTTTAAAATAAAAATAATACAAATGCCTGTAGTATCTTAGACTTAGTTACATAGTAGTAAATAGACTTTTTGATTCTTTGCTTGCTACGTTTGTTTCTCTTGACCGATACGATAGATAATAGCTACTGTTACTTCTTTGGTTTGGCAAATTAATAGGAAGGCAGTGATGAAAAGTTACAGTGCCTTGTTCTTGCTGATATTTTGGAGTATTTGTGTTTCATTTACTGACAATTACATTTGCTAGCGATCATTGTTTAGTAGGGTGGTTTACATTAAATATGACGTCACTTATTTAATAGCCTAGTCAGATAATCTCATGCATGGCAATTTTCAAAACTTGAGATGTCAGTGTTCATTAGTTAGTTCTAATGAACACAGTGGCTCACCGATGAACAAACGGTGAATAATAAAAATGCGCCCATATCACCTCAAACCTGAACTCAGTAATCATGGTATAGAAAAATGGTTGCGGTTTCAAAACCGTGGCAGTTTATACCGTGGTTTACCATAAAATCGGTATACCGTGACATCCCTATTATACAGTGTATAGGTATAACACATGTGGATTTACTGCAACATATGTATGAATCTATACTATTCTGTGATTATTTTGGAGGCTTGTTTAACCTGGAAGTGCTTGAAGAAAGTTTGTATTGCATTTGTTTTCTGTAAAATGTAAACATTTCCTGTTTTTTTTGTATTTATTTTACAGAGCCTACAATGAGCAGCACAAAAAGATGAGGATAAAATTGCAGAAATCTGTTTACATCTTCCTTTTAATTGTTGAGAAAGGAACACTCTAAATTAAAAATTCTCTCATGGGACACCCGTTTTCAAGCAACCCCATGCATAGTGCAAAGATTGGCCATCTTGTGGGAACACTGTGATGAACAAAGACAGCCCATTGAACCCTGTATACTGGACCTGACTGTGACTGGAGGTAACAGTACGATTACAGAATGTTTATTGGTGCCAGAAGATTTAGAATATGCAAGTTTTTGCAGCTGATGACTACGTGCTTCATACTCTCCCTTGTTATGATATATTGGGAACAACTTGACAACCATGTTGTAGGTCACATGAAGTCTTACTCCTATCGTTACCTTTTGAACAGTTATAATTTCCTAAACGATAGCCTTTCCATAAGCAGGAAGGAAGCTAGTAGCTTTCCCAACTACCAGTACTTGATCAACCACAAGGATAAATGTGAAAAGCAAAATGTGCTCCTTGTGCTGTTTGTGAAGACATCTCCAGAGAACCTAGAGAGACGCCAAGCTATCCGCTCCACCTGGGGCAACGAGAAGTACATCCACTCCGAGCTGAAGGCCAACGTGAAGGTTGTCTTTGCATTAGGGGTTCACAAACATCCATTGGAGAGAAAAGTCTTCCAAAGGCATCTTGAAAGAGAAGACCGGCAGTACGGTGACCTTATACAACAAGACTTTACTGATGCTTTCCACAACCTCACCCTAAAGTTGATCCTGCAGTTCAAGTGGGCTCACATGTACTGCAGACATGCCAAGTTTGTCATGTCAGCGGACGATGACATCTTCATCCATGTGCCCAACCTGGTAAAGTATCTCCAAGACTTGGATCAAAGAGGCGTCCGGGATCTCTGGATTGGACGTGTCCATAGAGGAGCCCCTCCAGTCAGGATCAAAGAAAGCAAGTATTATGTTCCCCACGAAATGTACCAGTGGTGGTCTTACCCAGACTACACTGCAGGTGCTGCATATGTGGTTTCAGGGGATGTAGCTGACAAAATCTACAGGGCATCCATGACTCTCAACACCACAATCTACATAGATGATGTTTTCATGGGAATCTGTGCTAATAAAGTGGGGGTGATTCCTCAATACCACGTGTACTTCTCTGGAGAAGGCAAGGCCCCCTATCACCCCTGTATCTATAACAAGATGATGACTTCTCATGGACACTTGGAAGACATTCATTACCTTTGGAGAGAGGCCACAAGTCCAAAGGTTAGGACCTTGTCCTCTGGCATACTGGGAAAGCTATACTGTACTGCTGTAAATGCTTTTCTTCTTTGTAAACCATATTATGTGGACACTTATCCCTGCAGTGCAGCGTTTTCTTAATACCGATGATTGTAAAAAGCATTGTGTGAAGTTGTTTGTAAAGATGCAGTATTTTTTCCCCCACAGATTGTTATTTTCGACAATGTTACAAGAAGTTATATTGTTTAAATTAACATTACTAGAGCACTAGAGTCATAATTATCTTCCCTAAATATTTTGTTTGCATTTTTTATATAGATAAACTGCAATGGAATTGATAAAAACAATTTAAAAAAAGAATTATATAAAAAAAAAAAAACTGCATCTTCAGTTTAAGTAGCTGATGGAAAGTTGCACTGTAATGCTGCTAACCAACTTTCTCTGTGTGAAAATACAAACTATAATTGTGAACAAGGTAAATGGTAGAAAGGGTTTTGGTCGTGGTAATGAACAATTATCACACCACAGCCGGATGGACAGATAACTTAAAGCTTATACTGCACAATGCATTGCTTGTTTGACAAAACAGTACAGTTCCATAGGAATTGTTTTTATTGAGTGACCTCATTGGGCCTGCAATTAAAACATCTCTTCTCAAGATCATGAATACACTACATTTCAGTTGACTTAACCTTGTTTCTCCCTTTACCTTGTTCTCCACCAGCACAGCACAGCACAGTACAGTATATGTAATTCAGTTTTACAGCAACCCTAATGTGACTTAAAAGATTGTGATTTCCATAGACCTTTTAGTAGGATTACCCATAAGGTTAAGCTGTGAATTCTGAAGCTTGCCGCTTTCCAGTGCTTTTAGAAGAGGTGTGTTAAAAAAAAGTTTTATATTGAACGCAGTTTAGTAACATTATAAATAAATTTACTTGAACAATTTATATTGTTTAGTAAGGCCACTTAGAAATGTATACAATTAGAGCTTGGTTTTATTTTGTATGTATTTGTTTTACTGTAACCACTTGTAACAGGTAATGTTTATTATCATAGTAGAAATGTTGTGGCTCGGTCATAAACTGATAAATATGCCAAACCTGCTATATACAGTACAGGTATGTTTAGCCAGCGAGCAACTATGAACTGGTACACTTGTGTGCAGGGAGGGGCATACCGTCAGCATTACACAGTGGAGTTCATTCACCTTGATTCCAATAGTAAATACCTGATGGATGGATTAAATGTCACCTTTCAGTGAGTGGTGAAGATAGGAATGCCAGAAATAAACTTCATCCCAGCATCTTTTTATTAGTTTCCCAATTAAAAAAAGTTAATACATGTTGATAGTTAGATAAGAAAAAGCAAGTCTGCAACCAGATTTATTTTTATTTTATTTTTTTTTTTGGGGGGGGGGTTGTTGTGTTATATAGGGCAATTATATCATATAAAAAGGTAGGTAAGAAATAAAAATGTTTGTACAGTGTTTGATACTTTAAGTGGTTTCTATACACCTGAAGTAGTTTTACAAATATTGCTCTTGTTTCTGTGGATTGTAAGATGTGTTCTAGTAAATGTTTATCTTAAATGTCAGTTACATTAGACTATGGATGTACCTGAACTGGTCCTTTCTCTTTTGAATGGATAATATGAAGGTGTCATTCAGAAGGGTAGCTTGTATTATGTATGAATATTTTATTCCATGGCTAGTTAGGAACCAATACCTATGTTATATTTATTGTAAACTCTTGCCATGGATTAAAGATTATTACCAAGCTTCAGATGTTTTCAAGTGGGTCCATTTTGTTCTGAATTAATGTTTGTATGTTTGGAAACAGTTAAGTAAAGAAATAAATTTTTCCCATCCTATTTTACAGTGTTGTAATCATTCTGAGTGGCTCTGGGTTGTGACCCACCTCTTTGTCTATACATATGTAGAGTAGGCGAGTTTGGTAAAGGCAGATTTAGAGAAAAATAGTAATAACTGCATGGAAGAAATATAACCCAGAAACACAAAAAAGTGAAAAATGAATTAAAATGTCATTGGAGGCTACTTGGTCTCTAATGTCTTATGACTTGAACATCAATTCATGGGGGTAAACTTAAAAACTGAGACCCAGTAAAGAGGTCTGGAAAAGACGAGGGAATGTTTTTTTTTATATCCCGTTATCCCATTTCTCAGAGCGTTCATTTCTCAAGGAATTAATACAGTTGTTGTTACTGCTATTTGGACCCCAAAACTGACTTGTGTTTTCTTTTGTCCGCCGCCGCCACAATATGTAGAAATGTTAGTTTGCCCGTTTGGCAGAACACCTAAAAATGTAATCCTGTATTAAGCCAGGCGTTTTCAACCGGGTTACTTTTAAAGGCAGACGCATTTATCGCAAGCGATTTGCAGAGACTGGGTGGGGTGAACCTCCTGGTTTTTAACCACTGGACCACCAAGCCTCCTAATAAGGGAAGCGCAATCTTTCGGCATTTTTTAGAATTACAGTATAAATGCTCCGGTAAATATAATTATTGATGATAACACCCATACTTTGACGGTTTTTGTTTTATTTATTAGGCGCGGCTGCATTTTAGTAACAGCAATAGCGTCTGGTTGAATTTGTTTTCGGTGTTTGATGAAATGGATACACTTGTAAAACAAAGGAAGAAAACACAAGAGTCTACAGAAAATGCAAAGCGACAGAAAGTTATACAGAATCCATTTGGATAATATTTATGTTCGATCTAATAAAAACGTGTATCATTTTTAGTAGTTATTATAGTTGTATCTTGAGGTAAACATTTTAAATGGCAAATAGATGGGAAGTAAACGATAATGTAAAAAAAATCTTTTCCGAATAGAAAGTGAATACGACTGTTTCCAAAGATATTACCCCCCAAGACTTCTGTCTTGGGCAGGGAGAGCACCGCTTCTGTACTTCACGTGTAGAACATTGAACTGTTTTGCTCCTATTAATATATGGAGATATACATGTGTATAACCCATACAAATAAGCAAAGAATACAATAACCGTAAGAAACCATTGAGAAATAAATGATGAAAAAAGTCTGAATATAGCGTGCCTGGTCTGGAACAACAGGTGTGAGAATGGAACCTGTATTAACGCTTTACAATTAGATGTAATAATTGGGACAGTTCTTATTTCAGACCCATATATAAGAAATAATGTAGATAAAATAAGCAAAACATTTATTTTAAAGAAAAAACTCAATCGCAACAAACAAATAAAAGCCTGTGTCTTCACACATCTTATTTTGCAATAGGATGTACTTCTGTTTCAAAACCTCAGTCTCATTCGCTCTTATGCGCCTGCAATAGGACGAGTTGATTCTGGACCAAACCATTCAATATATGAGAAGGGGGAGTGAGGGAGTGTTGCACATAGGATTAATAATAATAATGACGGCGTTTTAATCGTGTGTATTAGTGTATGAAACTGGTTGTGAAAATATGTGCAGTGTTTGTTTATTTATGTATCTTTAATATAAATAGCTGTAAGCCTAGTTCCTTTACAATAATACCTCAATACCTGATTGTCTGAATTTGTAATCAATTGGTACACTTGTCAGCCCTTTCAAATACCGTACCTACTAGTGATAAGCTGCGGTTGTGTTGAGTTTATGGGGGAACAGTGACTGCAAGAGACGTGGTAGGGTTGAGAGAGCGGGGGTGGGGGATGGGGTAGATAATAGCGACCCCTCACTTATAAATATAGCACTACACCACTGTGTGCATCCAAATACTTGTAATTAAAAGTTTTAAGAAGTAAGCCGACTGTTTGTTATTCTGGCCTAAACCAGCAGTTTGTCACCCAAACTGTGACATAAATAAACAGGGAGGAAAAGAAATGTATTAATCAGATTATTGTCCACTTTATTACAACTGTTGTGCCATTCAGTAGAGCGAAAATTGTAAAGGGGTACTTGTGGTGGAACCTCCAGACAGAAGGGGTACAGTTTAAAAAATAAATAAATAAAAGGTTGAAAACCTTTGCCGTAAGCTGCTGCAGAATAGATTTATACCGTGTGTGTGTATACAGTGGTCATCCAAAGTTTACAAACCCTAACTTATGGAAGTGTGACATTCTAAAATTAATGTTGAATACATATAGTACATTCCTACAAAAAAAAACCTATTTATTTAATGTAGATGGTTCATTCTAAAATCCCCCTAGTCTTCTGTTTTCTGCTATATATATAAAAAAAGTTCCAAAACAAAAAAATCTGTTCAGCTGTTACAGTTACGCACTGCTTTGTTTGTGTTGTTGCCTTGTAGCCCCGAATAAATATATTTTCAAAGAAATCACCTAATGCGTGCAACAGGCATACTTTGGGATTTTTTTGACAAACAACTGTGGATATTGGCCAATTGCAATATACACTGAGCCCTTGAGGGTGGAAGACTCGCTCAGACATGAATGCACAATTTAATAATAATAATAATAATAATAATAATAATAATAATAATAATAATAATAAAAGCTTCTGCTAGGATAGAGGGGAATATGTGTGATGTATTTTTAAGGGTCTTTTAATAGACACTTTTATTATAAATAGTTTACAGACCCTGATTAGCAATAGTACTATAACATAATAATAATAATAATAATAATAATAATAATAATAATAATAATAATAATAATAATAATAATAACGTGCCCAGCAAGTACATAAAATACTGATTTGACTACACATTTTAATTTCAAACAACAAAAGCGAACTCGCTCTGGATAAAAGCGTCATGCTAGAAAGAAAAGTGGGTTCTATTACATGGTGGTTTTACTTATCGTATTTACCAGTCTAGTTATGATGGTGCTGTGGGTACAGTGAAAAAAAACTACTGTCGGTCTCCATGTTTGCTCAGTCGACTGTGCTTTCGAGGGAAACCTCCCACAGCTGTCCTAGCTCCGTCTACACATACCGTGACGTCAGGCGCAGACTCCCGACTGCAATGCAGACGTTTTAGGAGTTACGCGGCCACCAACTGGGCTGACTGTCGTTTACCATGAATAGTTCTACATTATGAATGCATGACAGCTGCATCCTTTTTAGGAGGCTGGTGAGTTGACTCTGGTGAACCCATTTCTGACTGCGTCGTGTTTCCGAGGGTGCGTTCACAGAGATCATTCTGCGCAGATTCTATGCAGAATCTGACCAGTTTAGCCAATGATCTTCTAATAGTCATCTCCGTGAACGCACCCATTGGCTAAATTAGTCAGATTATGCACAGAATTTGCGCAGAATGATCTCCGTGAATGCACAACGAGTTCCTGGTAAGTGAGGCTATTGTGAACTTTGCAGAGTCTTCTGGGAATTGTAGTTTGGCGCGATGATGTCGTAGCGCTGTTATGGTCAGTCGCTGTAATGTCCGTTGCAGTGATGTCATAGCGCTGTTATGGGCAGTCGCTGTAATAGTCAGCGCTGTGTAAAGTCCTTCGCGGTGATGTCGGTGCGGTCTTGGACTCGCTGTTATGTCATGTAACCTATTTCATTATGTTATGTTTAAGACCTATATTCAAATCTTGCAGTAAAAGACAAAACATATAGCAGGGCTCTTTAAATCACTAATTGAATTACCCTTCACTCTCAGGTAAAGAGTTCACCAAAGGGCTCCAAAGTGAACACGCAGATAGCACACACAGTAGCTCCATGGAAGAATTGTTCTTGGCTGAAACACAACCACATGCTTTAAACTTGGACAGAATCTTACCTTCGTCTGTTTGACAGGCATTCCTCGGTTTCATTTGTCACCAGCATGTGGCTGGACCCTCCTTGGCTGGCTTCGTGCATTACTTCAATCTAAACATGAAATAAACACTTAACAATTAATCTTCAGCAACACTCCTGACAGACACACAACAGCATGCAGAAGCATCTCAAGTCAAGGAATACCATAATACAGTCAAAAGGTAGCACTGAAAAAAAATACAATATTTTGAAAATGCTAAGAAATGTAATCGTATCAGGGAGAAGATTTTCTTTGAGGGAAGTGGTGTAAGATTAGAACATTAATGACAGGAAAACACATTTCAGGAGGGCCCTGTATAGACTTTTCTTAGCTATAAAGGATATGTATTCCAGTGGTATATGTTTACATTGGTACATGTTCAAAGGCGTACTTGGGTTTGGGGACAGAGAAGTTGATTGTGGATTCTAAAGTCTTGTGTTGGTGTGTTTATGAGAGAGGTTGCAGATAGAGTCCATGACAAGATTGAATGAGGTACATTAACCTAAGTAAGAGACGTATGTGTGTGTTTTCAAAGTTGAGGGCCTCTGCAGAATTTAATATGTAACAACGGGCAGAACAGAAAAGCATCTTAAGTGGGCCTTGCTTACACTAAATTACACAATATGATTAAAAGTTAAAGCTGATAACTGGTTATTGTTAACAGTGGCTGGCTAAAGCTGATAACACACCTTCTCTGTCAACATGAAACAGCTGTTATTATGTTTACAATCTTCAGACATTTTCATTTTCAGCAGCAGTGTGGAGTAGTGCTTAGGGCTCTGGACTCTTGATCGGAGGGTCATGGTTTAAATCCCAGGTGGGGGACACTGCTGCTGTACCCTTGAGCAAGGTACTTTACCTAGATTGCTCCAGTAAAAACCCAACTGTATAAATGGGTAATTGTATGTAAAAAAAAGAATGTGATATCTTGTAACAGTTGTAAGTCGCCCTGGATAAGGGCGTTTGCTAAGAAATAAATAAATAAATAAATAAATAAATAAATAAATAATAATAATAATAATAATAATAATAATAATAATAATTCACAGATTCCTGGTTCCCAAACCACATTGAAAAAAGTTGATAATGATGTGGTGTATAAAATCAGCCTTATTTCAAATCAACTGATTTTTTAATTTTAAAATAAAGTCTAGATGATATTTAGCAAGGACCTACTGCAGATATGCATTCTTTTAGCAAATAAAAAGAGCTACATGCAAAAAGGAAGACAGTGGGTCTAGTGATCGCTATCATTGACACACTGACTAGAAGATGCAAATTTAAGCAAAATGTATTTTATTGCCAAACTCAGATGACAATCTATGTCAAGGCATGGCAACGACAGATTTGGTGACCAGATTCAATAGTCCAAATAACTAGAATGAATAGTGCTCATATTAAATACGAAAAATAAAACTAAAAATTAGGAATATTTTTCACATAATCTCGATTTAAAATGACTACTAGCACTAAATATGAGAGTTTTTACTCTCATGCCCCTGACAAACGTGAGATATCACAGTCAGAATATACCCTAATTAAACTGAAAATACTCACAACTTTAAGGATGCATCCTAACGTGTTTAATATCTAAAGAAAGAGCATTTCTTTTGGGCAACAGAGATTTAGAATATCTATTGTATTTAGCTCTACATCCAGAACCAAAAGCAACTAATTACTCTAAAATTGTAACGTGAAATAGTGTAGGTACAACACAGATAGTGTGTCTATAGAAAGTCTACACCCCCTTTCAAAATGATCACCTTTTGTTGCCTTATAGCCTGGAATTAAAATGAATTAAAATAGTTTTTTTTTTTTCATTTATCAACACATCCTACCCCACAACTTCCAAGTGAAAAAAATATTCTAGAAATTTGTAGAAAATTAATTAAAAATAAAAACTGAAATAGCTTGGTTGGATAAGTGTCCACCCTCCTTGTAATAGCAATCCTAAATTAGCTCAGGTGTAACCAATCGCCTTCAAAATCATTTAGTGGCCTCCACCTGTGTTAAATTGTAGTGATTCACATGATTTCAGGATAAATTCAGCAGTTCCTGTAGGTGCTGGGTAGTGCATTTCAAAGCAAAGACTCAACCATGAGCACCAAGGCGTTTCAAAAGAACTCCGGGACAAAGTTGTTGAAAGGCACAGATCAGGGGATGGGTATAAAAAATTTCAAAGGCCTTGAATATCCTTTGGAGCATGGTCAAGACGATTATTAAGGAGTGGAAGGTGTATGGCACCACCAAGACCCTGCCTAGATCAGGCCGTCCCTCCAAACTGGATGACCGAGCAAGAAGGAGACTGATCAGAGAGGCTACAAAGAGGCCAATGGCAACTTTGATAGAGCTACAGGCTTTTATGGCTGGTCAAAGTGTGCATGTGACAACAATATCCCAAGCACTCCACAAATCTGGCCTCTATGGTAGGGTGGCAAGAAGGTAGCCATTACTCAAGAAAGCCCACCTTGAATCCCGTTTGAAGTATGCAAAAAACACTCAGGAGATTCTGTAGCGATGTGGCAAAAAGTTTTGTGGTCTGACGAAACTAAAATGGAACTTTTTGACCTAAATGCAAAGCGTTATGTTTGGCGCAAACCCAACACAGCGCATCACCCAAAGAACACCATCCCTACTGTGAAGCATGGTGGTGGCAGCATCATGTTATGGGGATGTTTCTCATCGGCAGGGACTGGGGCACTTGTCAGGATAGAAGGGAAAGGAATGGAGCAAAGTACAGAGAAGTCCTTGAGGAAAACCTGCTGCCCTCTGCAAAGTTCACCATTCAGCATGACAATGACCCAAAGCACACAGCCAAAGCTACACTGGAGTGGCTAAGGAACAAAAAGGTAAATGTCCTTGAGTGGCCCAGTCAGAGCCCCGACCTAAATCCAATGGAAAATTTGTGGCATGACTTGAAGATTGCTGTCCATCAATGCTCCCCAAGGAACTTGACAGAGCTTGAACAGTTTTGTAAAGAAGAATGGTCAAATATTGCCAAATGTAGGTGTGCAAATTTGGTAGAGACCTATCCCAATAGACTCACAGCTGTAATTGCTGCCAAAGGTGCTTCCACCAAGTATTAACTCAGGTGGGTGGAGACTTATCCAATTATGATCTTTTAGTTTTGTATTTTTAATATATAATTTTTTTCTCAATAAAATCTTTTTTCCCCTTAACAGTGTGGAGTATGGTGTGTAGATAAGTGGAAAAAATCCGCATTTAAATGCATGAAACTCTGAGGCACTGACACAACAAAATGTGAAAAAAGTTCAAGCGGTTGTAGACTTTCTATAGGCACGGTAGCTGTAACTATTTGTACGGCACATACAAGGAATACAATCCAGTGTTCAGTTCCCTTGAGTTCTCCTCAATTGGGAGTAGCAGGCAGACAAAGGGTTTTAGGGTTTATATAAGAAAGCAGAAGGCTTAATATAATGTTAAAGAGCGGTGGTACTTAGCACATCAGCCCAAAAATAACTTTCAGACTATCGACATCATTTCAGAAAATTCTGCTGAGCAAAGAAATGTGGGACAAGGTAATTGGCACCTGAGGATACTGACGATTTTTTTGGGGTGCTTTGGGAGTGAGTAACTAAGGTATACAGGTATACAGTGCATTAGTATTTAGTTACCTACTTCCAAAATAGTAACAATAATGCAGAAACACAAAGGGGTAGATGTACTAAGATGGGCCAGTCGCAGCGCACACATACCGCAATTTGCATTTCCGTTGCTACAATTCGCAAAGTATACATTTTGTCGTATGTGCTAAGAGAAAATATGTTAATGAAAAAAGCTGCAATATACTAATTAAAATATTGATCTTCTTAGCGAGATCTCTAGCAAACATTATTAGAGTCATGCAACATTGTTCAAATAAATGGCAGGAGTTGAGCTGTGGTTTGCTGCAGCAGAGGGTGCCTGAAGGATAACGTCTATGCATGCAAGGGTGCAGGAACTGGTATACAATGCGAATAAAAGATTATTTTAATTTGAAACTAAATGATTTTAGGGTTTTTTATTTTATTTTAATTATTATTATTTTTTAACTTGGCCTACTTAGTAGCCTAGACAATTAACACACAATAGATCATGGTCCTATACAGATGCTCAGAATGAGCTGGAGGGGTTAGTGGCACATGTGTGCAGTCTATTGCTCCCAACACGCAGGGAAAAACAGAAATGTCATAGAAATTTGTTTTCACGGCTTGTAAGTACACACTGACTTTAGTGAAAACTAGATACTTGGGTGTTTGTCTCAGAAATACATTGAGCACAACTGGCAACACATGAGAAAAAGCGGACTGCGAAATGCCAGCAACAATTGCGACTGTTTAAAACATGCTTTCAAAAGTCCTTAAGAAATTGATTCAATTGTAAGTGTCGCAATTGTCGGCAGCTTTAGTACTCATTACATCTCATTATAATATTTGTGAACCCTCATTTGCACTACCTCCGTTTGCAACTATTGCGACAGGTGCAACACTTTAGTACATCTACCCCTAAGTACTTTGTTTGAAAAATAGTCACTTCTGCTAAACTGACACCATCTATATAAACTAAGGAAGATAAGGTATACAGGTTTAGCATGGTTCATTGTAAAACCTTGGGGGTTGAAAGCTTTTCAGGATCCTTTCAGAATAAAATGCAAATTGTTTCACTCCAATATATGTTAAATGTAAAAATATAAATAAAAATCTTTAAATGTTCAACTACAGTAACAGAAAAGTCTAGTGTTACAGAAACAGGGAACTTCCTGTAGTTGTTGCAGCTTACTGGTATTATCATAGCAGTATTACTGTCATAACTGTGATCTATTGGGGTCTGTGAAGTCATTCATTTGTGTACAGGATGTGTACAGAACAGAATATAACCAGGTGCTATCAGTCATTATGTTAGCAGTAGTACCTTGCCCTTTAGTTAGAACCTTGATCAAAATTAGGCCATAGATGTAGGGCAGTTTTCATACCTGTGTTGGTTGTGTAGAAACCAGTCTAGAAACCAAAAAGCTAAACCACCAGACTTGTCTTACCTTGATTCCACCTCTAGTTTTTCTGGGGTTTTTCTTTTTTGCCAGTTCAGCCTCAGTAGGAGGCTTGGGGGTACTGGAACTCTCAGATGCCCTTCGAGTAGGTGCTGCTGCTGCAACAGAAGAACAAACTAACTGTCCCCTCAGCCAAGAATACAAGACACAATTACAGACATGCACTGTGTGATACACTATTACTCTATACTTACTGTTGCAGTCTCGTGTGTGATGTTGCAATTTCTAGTTTAATACATGTTCAATAAAATTCCTTGAGTAATCATTACTCAACGACCCCGAAAGTAATTTCATTGCCTGCTACTCAGAGAATCCCTGTTGACTGTCTTATTGGGGCACACTTAGATACAAAGAAATACTGACAGATGCTTTGACCATTGTTCCATACTCCAATTTCTGTGTTGTTGAGCCTACTTGTTAACCTTTCTTAACAGAGGTATTCTTACTGCAGCACATCCTTTAAGTCCTGATTTCAAGAGTGACGTTCGTACTGTTGATTTGATGGACAACGACACCCGTGCCTTCTGCCAGTTCTGTTGTCAATTCAATGCTTGTCTTCTTTCTATTCCTTAAGGATATTATCTTTAAGTATTGCTGATCCTTGTTATACAGCTTTTTGGGTCTTCCAGTCTGGGTTTATCAATTACAGGTGATGTTTCTCTGTACTTGTTGATTATGCTTTGGATAACACACCTTGAGAATCGAGTGATGCAAGCTATTTCTCTCAATGTATTTCCTTCTTTATGCAAGGCAAGGTTGTTATAATTGTAGAAAACACTAGTGGAGGCTTTGAGTAAATTGGAGATGCCCATAATGCACCACAGTAGAAAAATGCAACATGTCTAAGATATTTGCACAGCAGTGTATAATCTAAGTAAACATCATCAACTGTGATTTTCCTATGCTTCACAACTGTATAATCATCTTTACCATGCTGTCCGTGATTGTCTGTGCTTTACACTCTGCATGGGAACTTATAAGGGCCAAAACCTTGCATATTTTGCAATTAATCTCTCAATGAAAGTTATTGGGCATAGGACCCTTCAGAGAATTTGTATATATAGTTTTCAAACCAATTAAAATAAATACATAAATCAAACTGCAGGAATAGGGAATACACATATTATATATTCAAATGTTATATTGACTTGCAGGGTGGCATCGTACTCTGTATAAATAAACCTTTAATGACATTCTGTGCATTGGAATTTGAGAGTCCTATTTGCCCTCATTGCCTGGAGCACTGTATACAGTATCCTTCGTGCACTCCTAACTACAGCCAATCATATCTGTGTTTTCGTAACTGTGAACAACACCAACAGCAGGCAGGATACAAAGTGGTGGCCTTGAAAACCAGCCAAA
Organism: Acipenser ruthenus; assembly: GCF_902713425.1. Classification (NCBI taxonomy): domain Eukaryota; kingdom Metazoa; phylum Chordata; class Actinopteri; order Acipenseriformes; family Acipenseridae; genus Acipenser; species Acipenser ruthenus. The sequence continues at coordinate 25,233,686 of NC_081205.1, forward strand.
AGATATAACTGAAGGTAAATCATTTGGATCTACGTGTTTGTGGAACAAGGGTGTGGGGTCACCGCTTAATTTCCTTGTTATAAAATGTGTTTGTGCAGTAGTGTGTGATCTCTCACGGAAGCTGCTCTATACAATCACAATTGATGTCTTGTGGTAGCATTTACTAGTTTAAAATTCCACTAAAAAATGTCTAGTTTTTGTCTTGCAACTTAGGTTAAAGGAATCTATTCACTGGATAATGAGAAAAATGTGACAGTATGCATTCAATAGAAAGCAAATGAAGCTCACAGCTTGTGCTTTTCATATTAGGCTTAGTTCTATTCAAGTTATTTAATGTTTTTTTCATTTTAAAACCACATCCATTAAAGCTTATCCGGGAAAGTACTGTGCTGATTACTAAAAATGTCCATTATGAGTGCGTAGCTATAATCAGTGTCTCCTCTGTAGTTAGAGGCACATCCTAGTGGGAGTTTCTAGACATCCCGAACTTCAGTGTAGGTCTCTTTAAACTGAAGGATTTCAAAGACAGCTTCATTGCTAATGAGATGTCAGTACTGTGATCTACATTAACAATGGTCTATGAAAAGGTTAATCAAATTTGCCCAAGCCGTTTTCAAGATATGGAAAAAAATGTGGCGTCCCTGAATTTTAGGATTGAGACATCATTAAAAAAAAAAAAAAAGAAAAAATAGATGAAAATGATATTGCAAATGTCTACCAGAAGCCATAATAGTAGTACAGTATTTCATGTTAGATTTCGAAATGTGACGTGTTTACATTTTTGCCAGTTTTTCGTTAAGTATATGGAAAACTACAAAGCGGTAATGTAATCCAGTATGTTAACATAACATTATTCAGCAGGCTTTATTCGACTTTATAAAGCAAAATTTTGTTAATTCTATAGGGTGATGCAAAACCTTTGGCCAGAGGTGTATAAACAGAAATCATGGAGATAAACACTGGTCTTTGCTGATCAGCAAGCATACCATTGTTGTCTGTTCTACTCTACTATAGGCAGACTGCAGGAAATCATTAACAAAAAACAGGTTGTGCTTGTTCACTGCGGCTTTCACGAAGAGCTTGGAAGAGAGTCAAATGAAACTAAAAGGGGAACGTTCCCTTTGCAGTTTTACCACGCTTCTCTTATGACTATATTATGCATTTACCACAGTTTACAATGTTTTATTTTTTATTTAGTGTGTCCAATTATAATTTTCCCCCTGATTTTCTCCCAATTTGGAATGCCCAATCGATTTTCCCCTCACTGCAGCAATTCCCCACATGGCTCAGAAGTGAGCCACTCGGGCACCCCAGTGGTTTGTTTTTTTAATACACGTTACCATTCCTTTGGGCAGCAGTGTGGAGTAGCGGTTAGGGCTCTGGACTCTTGACCGGAGGGTTGTGGGTTCAATCCCTGATGGGGGGACACTGCTGCTGTACCCTTGAGCAAGGTACTTTACCTAGATTGTTCCAGTAAAAAACCCAACTGTATAAATGGGTAATTGTATGTAAAAAATAATGTGTTATCTTGTAATAATTGTAAGTCGCCCTGGATAAGGGCGTCTGCTAAGAAATAAATAATAATATTTACGGGCTTACACTGCTTTCATTATGCTTTATTACACTTTGCTCTTATATATAGTAGCAGGGCAAGGACTCAAGTGTAAAAATGTTTTGTTAACTTCATTATCCAAGTGAGGGAGTAGTCACACAATATTCATTACATACAATCTCACTGCCCACTTCAATTGCAGCTTAAATACCTTTTATTTCATTCTATATCTATGTACTTCCTTTACATTCCAGCTCCTTTTAAGATGTTTTGCATTTAAGTATAGTAACTGTATTGAATCAAAATAAATCTTTGCAGGTTGTTTATGAGTTCCTTTTAATCATCTACACGTGTGCTAAATGACAAAGCTTGTTCTCCCAGTGCTCTGAATTTGCATGTTTCACATTTACTACCTTCAGTGGGGGAAACAACTATTGTAAGGTACAATAGTTTTATTAAGGGTAGTGCCTGCTGCTGCTTAGGGATTTTCTGTACCCAAATACGTAACATTTTTGAGACAGAAATCCTACTGGGTTGTTTAGTTGGTATTTGGACTTCAGTTTATTAACGGTTAACAACTGCCTTCATTTTTTGTTAATGGTTAGAATATATATAGCAACGTGTTTATAAAAGGCCCAGTTCAGGCTTACCATCTACAAATCCATTATATTGTGTCGGTGTCAAGAAGGATGCAAGACAAGGTTTCAAGGTTAAACGTTTTATTTGTTTTAGCCTTAATAATCGCTTTAACAAAGCTGCTGTCAGCCAAAGCTCACGCTTCTACAAGTCATCTTTCTCCTCTCTTTAGCAAATTCTCTCTCTAGCTCTTTCTCTCTTTAGCTCTTTCTCTCTCTAGCTCTTTCTCTCTTTCTGTTCTCCTTTTCTCAGTCCGACCCCGGGATCCAGCTCTCAGCTCCTTTTACAGGAGAGCTGGAGGGTGGAAGTGCCCGTTCCAACCACTCCAGAACGTACACCTCACCCTGCTGGAAGGTTCCAGAATGACAGCTGTATGGAAATCCCCCAGCTCAGGTGCCTGAGTCTGGGGATCGGAACACTCTAGATGAAAAGGGGTGGGGCCCCAGCCTGACCACGGATAACCTTGCTGGGTGGAAAGTACAGGCTGCGTTCTCCTGTTCACTCCAGCACGCTGACCATGCCCCGACCCACGAGGTGCACTCTTCAGGGTTGTTAACAAGCAGTCAGCGTGCCGGCCCTGCCCTTCTAACCAGCCCTATTATAAAAATGGGTTACATTTGCTTAAAGGAACTTTTAAATATGTTTCTGTAATGTTTTGTAATTGAGGCTTTAAATGTATATCCTTTTGTATTTCTTATTAAATAGGTTACAAAGTATGAACAAACAACTATAACTGAAAATGATTGATAACCACAGTATGTTTTGTTCCTGTCAGTGGTTAGCAAAAAACACCAGCTACATGCAACATGTTTGCAAAGCAGCTAGCATAGTAACTGAATAAATGCACTAACACTGCTGTATAATTGAGGAGTAAGTAGCGGGGTTCTGAAAAATATAGCATTACATGTCCACACGTGTTGCTACAACTGTTTAAATAACGTACCTGTCATTGTTCTTTTCATTAACATCCTGACAACATTTTACACTTATAACTTTAAAGTCTGTTTCAAAGCTCTTTTCAAAATGTCCGCTCTAGTGCACTGATAATGTCAGGGTTATTGCCCACATTGTCAAACATGTAATACAGCAATAACGATCCATGATGTGGTGCGGAACAGAAAAGCCAGAGCACTTGTTATGTTTTTTTTTTTTTAATCGCTCTTCCTGCAGTGATTTAGAGGACAGATCTCAAATCCCAGTTCACTAGAGCAGACATTTTGAAAAGAGCTTTGAAACACTTTAAATTTATAAGTGTAAAAAGCTGTCAGGATGTTAGCAATGAAAAGAAAAATTACAGGTACATTATTTCACGGGGTGACCGCTGGCCTGTGCAGAGGAAGCAGAAATTAGCTGTTAGTAAGAGGGGCCGAGCGAGTGATGCTCGGCCAAGGATTGAGGCTCGATCCCGTAACTCGGCCTAGATAGGCCAGATAGGGCCCCGCTTAAATTAGGATAGAAGAGATGAGCTCTCCTTTTGCCGAGGATGGAGCTTGGTCGAAGGTAACCTTCCTGAGGATCTGAAAAAATATAAAAGTTGCTCTGCTCGGTAGAGGCGCCTCTCGGGGCGCTGATCGTAGGCTGAAAGGAGAGTAGAAAAGGATTCCTTGACTGGTCTGGTGGTCAGTTGAGTTGATCAGTTTTGGAGGTCCGGAGCCAAATGAGGAAGTGTGAGTCTGGAAACTGAAGACGGTCACGAGAACGAATGACAGATGTGGGAAAGCTGGAAATTGATGGAACTGTAAATTCTGCACATCTTAGGAATCCGAAGAAAGCAGATAGGCAAGCACTTCCATAACAAGGCCCTCAAAGGGGGAAAAACAGCCTTTTCGAAGGGTCATAATTAATGAGAGCAATATGTCTGTTGAGATAGGTAGTCAAGGGGAGATGATGGGAGGGGAGGTTTTGAGGATTCCTCGAAGTGTTAGGCCGTCTGAGGGTATTAAAAGGAGAGTTGGGGAGGGGACTGAATTTAGACGATATAAATATTGAATGCCGGCAATATATGATTTAATTGTGGAGGGAGTTAAATGAAGAGAGTCTCTTGCATGAACGATGAAGGCTAAGATGTAGTCTTGATTGAAGGGGATAGGTTGGATGTGATTTTGAGTGCAGAAAGTTGAGAATGTTGTCCAAGCGGTGGTGTATGAAGATCTGCTAGATGGGGCTAGAGCCGCTGTGATGTAGAGTCGGGCGGATTGCAAGAGATTGGAAATGTTTGAGGTCAGTTGAACAGGAGCAGATGGTAAGATGGAGTTTCCAGTGGGGATGGGGATGCTGAATGGACCAGTTGGTGGAAGCGAGGTATCTGTAATCGAGAGAGAGCGTCGGATGCATTATTATGGGTAACAGGGAGATGGCGAGCTTGTATTATGAAATTATTGGAGACCGAAATCCGAAGTAGCTGCATAATAAGGGGGGAAGAGGAGCGTCCTTTGTTGATTATTTGGACTGTGGGTTTATTATCGGAATAGAAGAGAATTGACTTTGTGGACCACTGGTGTCCCCAGAGGTGGGCAGCTGCAACGATAGGATATATTTTCGAGAAGAGCTGTAGATTTGAGATGAGGGGGTAGATTCTGAATTTGGGGGGGGGGGGGGGGTATTTGTTGGTGAACCATTGGGAGGCTAGAAAGCTGCCAAATCCTATTAGAGAAGCATCTGTAAAGGGAGAGAGATCATTGGATGCTGAGATGAAGTCATCGTAAAACAGAGAGAGACCGTTCCAGTGGGAGAGTAATGTAGTCCACATTTTTATGTCTTTCCGAGTGTCAGATGATATGTTAATGTGAGAATTTAAAGTCTTGGCTGTAGTAGAGAGTGCGAGGAGACGAGAGATGAAAGTCCTGCCCTGGGGAATGATGCGTAATGCGAAGTTGAAATGGCCAAGGAGAGATAGGAGCTGGAATGCTGTGATGCCTTGTAGTTTGGCGGGTGGAAGTCTGGCTTCGAACTTTGATGTATCGAGTGACATGCCCAGGGATTCTAGAGAATGGAGGGGACCGATGGTTTTGCCTTCGGAGAGTGGGACACCGAGGGAAGTGAACAGGTTGATTGCTTGTGCTGGAGGATGAGAATGGTTGTTTGCTTGTGCTGGAGGATGACATGCGGGGAAATAAGAAGGAAATCATCCATTAAATGGAGCAGAAAGGGGACGTGGCAGGAATTGAGGAGGATCCCTCAGAGAGCTTCTGATAGTGTGTCGAATATTTCTGGGCTGCTACGGCAACCGAAAGTGAGCTGGGTGGCAAAGTAGTATTTATTGTTTTAGCTCATTCCAAACAAGTAGTCTAATTTAGGGTGAATGGGCATGATCTTGAATGCGTCTGAAATGTCTGCTTTGGCTAGCCATGAATCATGACATGCGACTTTTATGAGTTTAATAGCGTCTGATATTTTGATATAGTGTAGTGAAAATGGATGATAAGGAATTAGAGAGTTTATGCTGCTTGTGAGGTTTCCTCGAGGGGCTGAGAGGTCGATAATTAGGCACTTTTGCGAATTTGCGGGTGGCGATGCTTATAGAGTTGATGCAAAAAGTGAGAAATGGAGGGGCTGGAAACGGGCTGGAGTTTGATCCTAGCAGTCTTTTATCAAATCCTAAAACTGAAATAAAAAATTTGGGGGTTCTCTTTGATCCTGATTTATCATTCGAGTCTAATATTAGGGAAGTTCCTAAAGTCAAATCACTTGAGAAACATAGCCAAACTGAGACCTATTATCACCTTATCTGACGCTGAGAGACTAACACATGCCGTTTCTTCTCTGGCATCCCAAAACGTGCAGTGTCCTGCCTACAGCTTGTTCAGAATACCGCTGCTAGAATTCTGATTAAAACCAAAAAAATTAGCATATCACCCGTTTTAGCCTCCTTGCACTGGCTCCCTGTTCAATATAGAATTGATTTTAAAATCTTATTATTGACCTATAAAGCCTTGAATGGAGCAGCACCTAGCTATTTGCAGGAGCTACTGACCGCATATCTCCCAAATCACACTCTTAGATCACAGGAAGCGGGGCTGCTCGTTGTTCCCAGGGTCAATAAAATCAATACGGGAGGCAGGGCTTTTTCTTTTAGCGCCCTAAACTATGGAATGCTCTACCTCCATGCGTTAGGGAACTGGGTAATTTTATCTCAGTGGTTTTAATGCAACATAATTGCTAGCTTTTAATGATTATTTTTATTATTATTATTTGTATATTTTGTATTTTATTGTATTTTTATGTATTTATGTACAGTGCCTTGTGATACTCTGTGATAGTCGAGGTGGAAGTACGTGCTCAGCAGACATTGCTTCACAGAGGAGATTAAAAAGAGTGATTCTGTCTCTGTCAACTGGAATATTAATCCCTTTATCAAAAAGAGCTTTTAAGATTTTGGCGATGGGACAATCTTTGTAGTGAAGCTGCAAAGGATGCTGTGATTTGGACTTGTGTTTTGAACGGCGTGGTTGCTGAGCTGGAGACTGGATAATGGGGGAAGCAGCTGGTAAAGGAGCCACCAGAGTCTTCGATGGAGTTACAGCGAGATGAAACAATTCACGAGAGCAAGTAGGAAACTCTGAATCCTGGTCGGAGTCGTCCGAATTAGATGAAAGAATAAATCGGCGTTGGTTAGACGTAATGACTGAAATTATTAATTCTTTTAACAAAAAGATCTGATTTCAGAAATCATTTGGGAGTCTAAACTTTGGCTAGAAAGCAAAACACTAGACAGAGAAGGAGTGTGAGATTGGGGTTTAAATAGGAGGTTAATTATGATAGACATTAAATAATTGATCAGCCTAGCTACCACCCCCCGAATTTCGCACTAAGGCTAACATTTTTACAGTAGTAGCAACATGTGGGGACGTATACTGCTATATTTTTCGGAACCCCGCTACTTACTCTTTAAGACTGTATTTAAAAAAAATACAATTAAAAATGTCCAGATCAGAAAGTGATGGTGTAAGATGCATGTACTATATCTGTTTTTATTAGGGTACTTACTGGGACCAGTGTTTGTGACTGGTTTAGGGGATGCCCGTTTCGGAGAAGATTCTGGGCGGGGGGCCACAGGCTGCACAGGCCGGGTCTGCTTAGCTGACAACTTCTTAAGACTGACTTGTCTCTTTTCAATCATTTCCTGCACATCTCCTAGTCTCTGGAGGGCCTTCTGGACATTGGCCTGCCCGACAAACAACATAACACACTGAGTGGTCAAAAGAGAACACAATAAACAATGGGAACCTGTGCTGTTAACGTCATACCTGAATTTAAAGATTAACACAGCACATTAAAGCATAATGAAGTGCTGGGCAATTATGTAACTGCTAGCTTTTTTCAGACCTTCATGAGTGTTAACAGTAAAAATGTTTTCTTACATAGTAACATGCTGGGACTATTAAGATAGTAAAGGATCATGTTAATGACAACTTGGAATAAAGGGTTTTAAAAATCTAGCCCACTTTGTTTACAATCCAGAGGCAAAAACCATAATGTTATATGCAGCACATTATGTACTGTCAGCCGAGACATGAGTTTGGGTTTGGTAACTGGCTTTAGCCCCTGTTGCAAATGTTACAGGTGGGCATGATAACCCAATCGTTATCAAGCTGGTGGTATGATATGTTTAATGCTGATAGGGTTTTTTTGTTTATTCTAGAACATGATTCTGTTGCATCATTCCTGATTACGTAAGTCAATTAAGTCATGTTTCTCTGTCACCTATGCTCGTGATGGTCAGTCATAAATACTGTGCCACAGACTAGTAATAGAAAACTATGGTTTTAGGAATGTGTCTATTTTTTAAATGCATCACTGATGCATGATTAACTTTTCCATGTACCTTAAGGATTTGGGTGAAAGTTTATTAAAGAACCTACTCAAAGTGTGATCAAATTAAGGATCCCACAATATACATACTAGCAGACTAGCCATGAATAGTATATATACATTTCCATCTAATTAACAAGTCTCTGCATCCTGTATTAGCATAACTAGGTCAAGGAGACAAGTGCTTCAGTTGACATTTTCCTTAACTTAGTTTATTTTATAAAGTCTTACCTTTACGTCAGACGTGAGAATAATTTCAAACTGATTGTGAAGTTCTTTAAGGTTGCCCGGCTGATTCTCATTTGCAGTTTCATTAAACTCTTCAATGTCATGCAGGGCAGATTCAGCACCTTCTTGAGACTGGCACTTATCCACTGCCTGGGATGCCAGCAGGTATATTCCAGCATCACACCACTGGTTAACCTACAAGAACATATGAATGAATGTGTATAGTATATACTTTTTATATGTACAGCAAACTAAAAACAGATATGAAAATGACAATACTTTCTTCTTCACCCTTACCAGGGTCCTGCAGACAGGTATCAGCGAAACATGTATCATTAAATTGGGAAAGTGGCTGAGGTTGCTAAAAGCAATGAACAGTGTTGAATTTATTGTAAAGCCTGCATGGGGACTATATAGACATTAGAGCCTATCCCACACTACAACAAGAAACTCTGTACATATTCTTACACCTTTACTTGATATTCAAAGAGCACCTGTAGAACTCCTCTGTTTGTATCCTGGGACACTATCACCCTTCATTTAAATGTGCTTTATTTTGCTCTTATCTGACCCCTATTTTACTGCATTTAATCCTGTACTTCAGAATACTGTAATCTGCCAAGTGTTTAACCTGTAGTACTTTGTATTTAATCACATCCTGATGTAACTAGAACTATTTAATCATATCCTGATGTAACTATCACTATTATCTGCTGTATTATTGAATTGTGGTTTGTCACACTTGTACTTTGCTTGAACAAAAGTTATTGTATTTCTTGCTCTTATTGTATTACTTGTATTGTAACACTTGAAATGTATTTGCTTACGATTGTAAGTCGCCCTGGATAAGGGCATCTGCTAAGAAAGAAATAATAATAATAATAATACTGGTAGAGTATGTTACAGATACAGATTCATAATTAAATAGGAAGATATTCTAATGTGGTGAATGTGAATCTTATTATCTAGTAAGAACACCATTCCCTTTTAGTGAGCCACTGGACATTTTTAATATTTAAATTGTAATTTTTTGGTTTGACATTACATCAGTAACATGGAACCTTACCGTAATACAGTAGCTGTCACTTTGCCCTGAAGTAAGTGAGTTACATCCAAACATTGCAGAAATAGGGATAATCATCAGTCTACTTGAATATATGTCACCATCTGTTTCTGTCGGCTAACAGTAGGCCTGTGCTAACATGAACTTATTGGTATTTGCTGTTGGTTTAGTTTATTATCAAGACAAGGGTTTTTAAAGACTACAGTTTGTAGAAAAGATACAGAACTACATTTACATCAATAATGTTGAACAAGTTGTTCCCAAGCTACTTGCTTTATGGATCCATTTTGTACAGAATGTCCAGATACATACTGAGTACATAATCAATGTCATTCATTATATTAGAATAGCCACATTACTGACTACAGATTTGTTGTTGGACTATTAGTTGTTGCATTGTTTTCTGTGGTATATTTGTTGATTAATTTTTGCTGGGCTTATTTTTTTCACACACGTCTAATCTGTACCAGTACCTCTATACCTGTAGACACAGGAATAATTCGACTGGGACGGTTTATTTACCTTGTCTATTTTTGTATGTATTTCGTAGGATTTCCCCAATATGTCGTACTTCTTCTTTGTTTCATTGTTAAAATCATCGCAGATTCGCCTGAGTTCAACACACTTGGGTCTGATGGAGTCGACAGCGTAATGGTTACTTTGGATCAACTGGTCTCCGTGCAGGGCTTGCAACTGGGCCTTTTCCAAAGATTCCTGCAAAACACAACACACAGACGCCCATTCATACAAATTATATATATATTATAATATATATATATATATATATATATATATATATATATATATATATATATATATATGCACACAATTCTGTATTAAAAATACTGAAAGAGCACCTATTCAAATACTTTCCAAAACTTGGCAGGTTCCAGAACTTGGCAATTATGTAAATTACACTGAACCAAGGAGAGTTAAAGGAGTCCTCTGAAACGCTGATGGGCTGTTTGTGAAGTGTCATAAATACAAGTTCTCTCCAAGGTGAAGAAGAAATACAAAGGGAAGTAAGAAAATTAAGCAGACATATTAAGCTAACATAAGTAAAAACATACAGTGAATTGTCAAAGTATTACCAACCTGAGCTTTCTCCTCCAATACTTTAAGCTCCTTAAGAAGTTGTTCTACTCGAGATACACTATCTCCAATGTCTGTGAAAGCAGCCAGAGTCTCCACAAGGCTGTCCAAAGCAAGTTTGACCTGAGAAACAAGAAAAACAAAAAAGGAAAGTTTTCTGTGTGAAAAAATACATATACATACACACACACATAAATAATACAGACCAAACATTAAAGTATGACATTTTCTCTTCTTAAACTTTATTACAACTCTACTTAACACTATTTAGTATGCATGACACTGTTTGATGCCTAACTGATTTGGAATTCACATGTTTATTCAAATTGGTTAGATTCTCAAAGCTCTTTACTCCAAATCGTCATTAGCACAACTTTTTTCTGAACTGAAAAAAACACCAGTTCAACATCTAAAACTAATAGAAACAACTTAATACTTTATTCAATTCCCTGAATTAAAAGTCTCACTTGTTTATTTCTGGTTTTGTAACTTTATTGGATGTGTTTCTCTCTGAAAAAAATTGTGCTGTAATTGCTTTGAGAATTGAGCCCTTTTTAACTACATGTATATTTACAACAATGAATACTATTTACATCATTAAAATGCCTTTTTAATGTGTTTAATGCCCCAGTCTCTGTGGTATTTACTAACAAGCAGTACATCCTTTAACTCAGCACCCTACTGTAACATTGTAACAGTTACCTCTCGAAAGTCCTGCTCGAAATGCCGCAGCTGTAAACACTGCTCTAGTTTTAGATGATGCTTGGCCCAAAACTGCTCAAAAGCATTTTCTGTTTCATCCAACTGCGCCAGCAGCCTGTTAGGAAAATGTGGTTTTGTCAACAAAGCAGCCATTTAGCTCATAAAAAATACCATACCAAAAAACATCTTTGATTTTAAAATCAATTAAAATATGCATAATGCCAGGGATGATGGCAAAATGTAAAGTTGCAGATTACAAAGACAACTGAGGTTCAGACAAATTAGCGTTTGTACTGTTAAAAGAACCAGATACTTCAACTGAGGGATTTCTGTGAACTGCATATAGACACATACAAATAAAAATAAAACATTCTTAAGACATGGTACTTCAGTTGATCTAATGGTTATCAACCCATTGAATTGAATATTATCAATAGTGACAGACTCCTGAGGATCTGACACATCACAAACACCATTCATGACATTATCGGAACATATTGAGTTTGTGCCATGCTTTATTCTCAATATTCGTACGTTTGACTCCACCTGCTAGAAAAAATAATTATACCTTCACTTGCAAAGTAGATTTAAAAGAGGGACATCACAATCAGTCACATACCTAAGCCACATAACATAATTACTTGACCCCCGTTCCTTTTTTCCAATGCAAGTGGACTAATAACGTCTTGTTATGGTTATTCTAGATGGATTTTGTGACTTATATATTAAAGGTAAAGCAGTGTAATAGAGTGACATGACAACAACTGTCTGTGTATGGGTTATCAATACTTGTATCGCACAAACAGTTCCCTTCTCGTGCTTTGTGTCCCATTCCTATTTGCCAGTAGGGACTGCCTACTTTCCAGCATGTGTAGTAGGTCATTATCAACAATTAGTATGGCTGACTAATACTGTAGGCAACTCAATATGCATACTCTGTTTAGAAGGCAAAAAAGTAAAAAGGGACACATTTGAAACTTGAAAGGATATTTTAATACGGCTGGGCTGAGAAGTTTGTGTTATGATGTACCTGAGGGCCCAGAGCAACAGGATCACGTTCCTTTGACGATGTTCCATTCAATGGGTTGCAAACAAACAGATTTGGGGCCTCTTTATATAATCCTTGTTAGGTTGTTTAATTTACTGTGACAGACAGAGGCTGTACTTATTGTAGAAAGCTTAGAATCACAAACCGTTCAACTGTAGCAACATTTTCCAGTTCGTCATGGTTGAGTTTGTAGCTTGTGTTTTTGATTGCTCGTTCGTTAATGCAAGAGAGGATGGTGGTTCCCTGTTTCAATGCCAGTTGGAGTTCATCCTGATGGAAAGAAAACAATGACGTTAAATATAGCCAACCCCCTGCAGGAGAGAAGGGGCAATGAAATATCAGCTGTCAACTAACCATGCAGACAAGCCTGACCCTTCTGTACAGGAGTTAAATCACTCAGCTGGGGACAGAGAGTTGGGTTGTCATTGATCTTTGTCATTACCCCCTTGATTTCACAATTCCAGACCCATTTCTCCAGCAAAATACAACATCCAAGTGCTAAAATTGAAATATATATGTACACACACAAACAAACAACATTATATACGTTATTGTATTAATATATCTTTTTAATAATGATTGTAATAATAACCTTCTTGGAAATGTGGGATAATAGGTTACCCAACTGTCAGTATTTTCTGCTAATTCCTCTGTCAGGTATTATTGCTACATGTGTCACCCTTTCAAATACAGTGATTGGTCCTTTATACTGTGGAACCACTTACTGTATAAGGTGATATGGTCATAGCACAAAAAATTGTGCTGTAATTGCTTTGAGAATTGAGCCCTTTTTAACTACATGTATATTTACAACAATGAATACTATTTACATCATCAACCACTTACTGTATAAGGTGATATGGTCATAGCTCCCATTTGCCCCATAATGCCATTCCACATATTGATTTAGATACAGAATATGCCAATGGCATGCATGTGGCTGCATTACTTCTGATGCTATGCAAATGTGTCTTATTTGTTTGGCGTAATATATAACTTTAAACCACATTATTATATGCATACATAAGATTCCCTGCATACTAACCCTGAGCTTGTCATGCTTTTCTGTGTGAGAGACCAGGAGATCCTCTGTACAGTGAACGTCGTTCGGGAGTTCTGTCTCAGCCAGATTGGTACCAAACATCTGCAACATCTGCGCCGTCGTCTTCACCGTCACTGCAAAATTCTCAGTAGCCTGCAGAGCCATGGAATTGAAAATCAGGACAGGATTTCTACCATGTCCAAATGAAGCCAGTTTCATAGTAAAATCACCTTAGAGAAGCCTTTTTCTCTGGCTTTCAATCTATTTGGCTCTATGTACATGTGGAGGATATTTTAGTCTGAAATATTTCTTTAAACATGACGTTTGGTCCTCAATATCAATCGTGTCATCTTGTGTTTCACCAATTGTTAATCTTTCCCCTGCATGCCCCCTTGATTTCGTTGTGCTGGCACTTACAGTTCGATGATGAATCCACTGGTTATGGCAGTAGTCTAAGGTCCCTCCAAGTTCACATGTAAGCTGGTTTTTATCAATGTAGCCATGTAAATCTGAGACTGAGTTTAACATGATGATCTGGAAAAGATAAAGGCGATAGTAAATTGCCCTGATGCACCTCAATCCTGCCCTCAGAGGGTTATGAACGAGAGGAGGCTATTCAGTGCTCCTCCGGTTTCTAGTAGTTGGTTCATCAAAACATCATCAAGTCGTGTCTTAAAGGATCCCAATGGTGATGGTAGTTCCCTTTCAATTTGAAGATGACCACCAACAACATTACGTATGAGATATGCCTGCCTATTGGAACGTATTTTCGGAGTTCTCTATACCTTAGCTGCCGATAGGCCCCTTCCTGGGATGACGCCCTCGGGCCCGCCTACCGAGGGGTTAAAACCATCATACTGTGGAAACCATTTCTCTTTTTGCCCCTCAAGACAGTAAGGTAAGACCCTCTGTGTTGGTATCTGAGTTGATATCAGTTCCCTTGCCTTTCAGGCTGAAAGCTGGCTTGCCGCTTTCACGGAATCAGTGACTCCTGATTTAGCATTTTTCTTTCTTTCTTCCTCAGCAACCTGCGCGCAGTTGCGTTGCAGGCTGCTGCTTTCCTCTCTGTGGTACATTAGTCAACTGCCTATGCAGTATTAATTTAAGGAGTGAGTCATCTTTTACAGCCTTTTTCTTGTGTGGGAGCACATCCTCCACCGGGGCTAGGCTCTGCCTTACTCCCGCTGTCGAGTGACTCAGCTGGCTGCCAAGTGGCAGTTTATATATATAAATAAATATATACTGTGATACTTGAAATGTATTTGCTTACGATTGTAAGTCGCCCTGGATTAGGGCGTCTGCTAAGAAATAAATAATAATAATAATAATAATACTGTTATTGTTGTTGACTAAATACTCTTGATGACACATCTGCAGTGTGCACGCGGTATCCGCTTGCCTGCATTGTGCAGCTGCTAAAAAAACCAAAAAAACAACAGCAGGCCTTGTCCTCCATGGGCTGTATTTTTCCAGACCCGCTGTAGAGTAGACCTCGGTGCATCGGGCCTTCGACAAATCAACAACAGCAGTGTGCTCCCCTATAATATTGTTGTTATTATATTATTGTGCTGTACTCTGTCTACAGATTCGCCTGCTGCGGCTTCGGCCTGTGTGTCCCCTGGTATACGCTACGCGCTGTCCAGGTGTGTGACTACACGCAGTAAGGGTAGGCACCGCTGCTTCAGCTGCCCCCTGGTGCTTTGGTACCTTGGTACATGCTCAGCCCGTGGTACTTCGGTGCCGCGGTGCTCGGTGCACAAAGTGCGCACGGTGCTTGGTGCACATAGCGCCCCAGTGTGTACAGTACCCGGTGCACTTGGTGCGCACGGTGCTCAGTACGCAGGTGTCTAGTACCTCGATGCCCTCTGCCTGTAGACGGTGCTCCACTCCGCTGTAGACTACGTCCAGGCTAGACACCCTTTTCTAGTTGCTGTGATCAAGACTGTTCCCCTGCAATTTCATTGCCGGAAGCCGGCTTGCCACTTCCGTGGAATCAGAAACCCTGCTTCTGTGAACTCAGCTACAAACGCTGCACAACTGCGCTGTGTTCACTCTTTTTCTTTTCAACAGCCTACATCGGTTTGCGATTGTAGTCTGCTTTCTTAACCTTACAGTGCTCGCTGTTTTGTGTTTTCCTCTGTTATTGCAGTTTAAAAAAAAGAGACACGTGATCCTCCACCGGACCCTGGCTCTGCCGCTCCCCGCTTTGGAGTTGACTCCGCTGGATTGTTTCGGCCTGTCTACTCGGCGCACTGGTTAAAAAAAAATAAAAATTAGTTACCCACGTTGTTTTTACCCTCACAGCTTGCTGTGGTGTGTGTGTGTGTATTCTTCACTGCTTGTTAGTTAAGGCTAGGCACTCGGTGCCCTGATTCTTCGGTGCCCCAGTACTGTATTCTACCTCACTCAGTGTCCTCGGTGCTTCTGCATCTTTGGTGCCTGAGTGCTTCAATACACAGGTCTACACCCTCTGGTGTTTAAACAACGCCCTTGGGGCTCTGCAGACATCAAGCATGGTTAAAGTCCACGCTTGCACATCCTGGTCAACGTCCCCTGCTAGCACTGCTGAGCTGTACGCGGCGTTGGGAGCCCCTGGCCAGGCAGCAGGCTCAAGCCCTTGCTCTGGCCCCAGCTCAGCCGATAACGCCAGCCCCGGAGCTGACCCCGCC
This sequence comes from Acipenser ruthenus, assembly GCF_902713425.1. NCBI lineage: Eukaryota > Metazoa > Chordata > Actinopteri > Acipenseriformes > Acipenseridae > Acipenser > Acipenser ruthenus. The sequence continues at coordinate 25,249,529 of NC_081205.1, forward strand.
TGCACCGGTGGTCGCCCCAGATGTTACATAACCGGATGTCAGCATTGCTGAGGAGGACCATGATGTGATTTTGATCGCGGCCTAATGGGAAGGTGGCTCCTTCCTTCAGAAGCAGCCCCTACTTCCCCTGACCATTCCTTTGGACCAGTGGTTGAGGAATTGCTGCAACATTCTTACCGAAAATGCATGGTGTCTCGGCAGGTAGGCTCAATGCTCCCCTCTTATACTCTGCTACGGGACAGAACGAGACGTTGGCATCCGCCGTACTTGCCAGGCTGCCCGGCCGGGCGAATGGTTTATCACGGTGGACAGAAACCAGGTTTACGGTAAGCAACCTAACGTGTTGTGATGTTGACCATCAAAACATGTTACACTTCAACATGCCCCCAATGCACAACATGACTGGTACTTCATATACAGTACCAGCCAAACAAAGCTAGATTTATTCTTCCTTCTCGTTGTCTAATGATACCTCCATTTCATAGGATGAAGAGACTGCTGAAAGGGTACAGTATGTCAGCATTCTTAAAGCAAACAGAGCTTTATTTTAACCTAGTACCAGATACACGTTTGCTGTAATATGTGCTTGTTTCAAAACTGCACATTTGAACCCTAATAAGTAATATTTCTGGAATTATTTTGTTAGCTATAACTACTTTAAACTAATATAGGGTGTAGGAGATGACATTCTTCATAAAGTATTAATTATGTAGTTGATTATTTGTATGAATTTTTATATTTTCATATTTTGATACACCTTAAAGCACATGTAACTAGCTAAGCAAGACTGCAATGTTCCTGTCTCTCTTTAAAAAAAAAAAAAAAAGACATTTGCAGTCTCTCGTATCTTGGCATCCAGGCAGATCGCCAGAACCCCAAACAGAACCCCAAACAAAGGACTAGTTTGAATGTGACGCACTATAGAATGTGATAGATTTGGGCGAGTTTCCCCCCTTACCAGGAGGTGTGTTGAAGGTGTGTGATAGCAGGGTGGATCCATACTGATTGGAAGAGAGTATAAGAAATGGGGTGGAAATGCTAATATATTCATAGTATTTAATGTAATGTTTTAGTATTGAATCATCAGTCAATTCTTTGATTTGACTCCACGGACGTCTGTGTTATGATACAAACGTATACATTAGGGCATGCTGTAACCTGCGCGTCTTTGCTTGCTTATAGCTAATGTTTACACAATTGTATTAACATTATTTTCTTTTATACATATAAAGTATTTTTGATTAAAAAAATCATTTGTCAGATTTATTTCCCTACAAGGGGAACAACTGATGATCGAACACATATGTGAAGGTCAACAAACTTAGCTTCTGCTGAAGTCAGCTATGAGACATTGCAACATGCTCACTGGTAAACCACACAGACCACGCAGCATGCATACACCATGGGATATACCGTTAGGATGTTTTTATCTGTTCGGGGATCTAAACTGTTATCAGAAAACAAAACCAAACAGGCATGCATGTTTGAAGATGTATCAAATGTAGTATGTTGATATCATATTTGCACCCTTAAATACAAATCTTCTCCACTAAAAAACAGTACAGGAAAAACATACAGGAAGGGGAAAGGGGGTAAACTTGCAGTTTAAAGTGGGACTTGTAAAAAACACATAAGACAGGAGCGCATGCTTACCGGTACCTTCATTTTAAAGTCATCTCGGTGCAGCTTCATGCCAATGTCAGCGATGGTTCTCTGAATGAAGCGGGAGGGACGCAGCACCAGAACAAGCTGCAGGTTCCCTGGGAATGCCCCCTACAGGCGACAAGCAGCCACAGCACTGAAATTCCTGTCTCTGGAACCTGGCAAAGAGTTTCCATTTGTGGAAGCTCTAAAAGCAACAGTTCTTTTCTCCAATGTTTTACTTATTGAACAATTGTAAAAAGTAAGTAAAGTACAAGAATTTGTAAATATGTAATGTTTAAACAATGGTATTTAGACTGGCCACTTTTTAAATCTGTTGAATAGCCCCTCCTAGTTCCCCAGTGCGTTAAGACATTACTTATCTGAAAAGTCCTTCAGAAAACTAGTACTCAGGGATAGCTAGTCAGCAATGGGCTAATATGCCCCCTCTCCTCAGTTGTTCTACATGTTTTCATCTGTCACAATTATTGTTGAAGGGTAGTGTATATGTGTACTTGTATATAGTTGTGCCCAAAACCTCTTACATGTTCAAATTCATATTTCAGAATCGGATGGTTTTACACAAATTGAAAACAACAAGTGTTGAGAAGAATTTTCACTTCTAGAAGATATCTACCTAAGAGTCTATAATATCAGCGTGAATTTGAGTTGTTTGCATTGAAATGATTTGAAGGGCCTATGCTTTTGAGAACCACTATTCTTCATGTATACTTTTCATTCTGCAAATTGAAGAAGGGCATTGTAAAGGCAATGTTAATGTATTTAAAATGTATGTAGTGTTCATGTTCATACCGCTATCCGTGTCAATGACGCCTTCACAGCGCTCCATTTGTCCCTGCGTCGGTCTATAACAATGATGAATCCAATGCTGGCAGCCTCCAGACTAAAGCAGAAAAGCAGAAAAAAACTGTGTGAGAAACAGATTCTACAGACTGCACAAATAAGTATCTTTAATAAAATAAATGGCTGCACATTTTATTTATACAGCCAGTCAAAAAAAAAGAAACAAAGTCCAGTACAGTAGTTTTGTGTGAGGAGAAGTAAGGCTTGGTAAAAAAATATATATATATAATTGAACCCGTGGTGAGAAGAAATGACACTGGCATTAATATCTATATGTGTGCTGTGAAAAATATATATATATATATATATATATATATATATATATATATATATATATATATATATATATATATAGGAGTGTCTAACCTTTAATACTTTAAAAAATGTCATAGGTCTGCTGTGACCTGTTTTACTTGACAACATAGATATTTGCCTATCATGTGGTCAAAATGCAAAACTGCTACCTGCTAAATATATTTCTGGAGGCCTTTCACTATGAGTGACTGTATATCCATATCTGTTTGCAATCAGAAGTTAATTTACCTAACACAGAGATTTAAATAACAGTAACACCCTTACAGTATGTGATTCAATCACTTTGCTTTCAAATGTATCATGTACATACAATTAGATCTACTGTAGTTTGTTTATCCAGAAATGCCCTGCAGTGGTGGAATAACCGTCCTACGGATGTCAGGATTGTCCAATCCCTGACCACCTTCCGGCGCCTCCTCAAGACACACCTCTTCAGACAACACCTGTAAAACTCAACTCTCCCCTTCTGGACAATATAGCACTCTGCCTTTAATGCATTTTAACTTGCACTTATCTGCTACCTATTTTACTGTATTTAATTCTGCACTTAAACCAATCTGTAGTATTTTGTATTTCACTTGCACTCGTATCTAACCTTGATGTAATTATCAACACTGTTATCTGCTCTTGAACTGCCCAGATATCAAATCATACTGTGTTTTGAATTTGCTCTTATTAGGACTGACGTCATTGTATTTTGTATCCTGCTCTTAATTGTACTGTAATTCTTGATATGTATTTTTTGTATACAACTGTAAGTCGCCCTGGGTAAGGGTGTCTGCTAAGAAATACATACATACATACATACATAAATAAATAAATAAATAAATAAATAAATAGTATGGTAATCAGAAAAGCTCACCTGCTGCTTGCATTTTCAAGCTGCACAAAACAATAGGACCTGCTTTCTCATTTTCATGCCTGAGCAACCCCAAATCTGCTCTCCCATGGGACCCTCATCCATAGTGCTCTAATCACTTATCTAAAACTGCTCTCAGGGCTGGAGACAATTTGCAGTTTAATCCTCAACCTTGGTGTTTAATCTTTCACCTTGATATGGAAACCAGTTTGAGAAAACATACAGATATTGTATATTTACATACAATTTAAACTTATTAACCGTTTCAGTTTCTAATGGTTGTTCTGCAGTCGCATTCACATTAGGGAGCTAGCTGGATTTTAAAGAGACTAACTGCCCCACGTCTCAGTAGTACCTAACTCTGACATGGTAGAATACCACAACAACCCTTCATTAACATACATGCCAACAGTCCCTATATGGTCGGGACAGTCTCGATTTTCTAGCAAATGTCCCGCGTCCCGATGCATAGGAAGAACGTCCCGATATTTACCCATAGAAAAAAAAAAAAAAAACATTTATTCTGCACAGCAGAGTTAGTGAAAACCACACGCTGTGTCTTCGTGCGGCTGACACATCTGCTGATCACTAAAGGTAAGAAAGCTTCATTATGTCTATTTTTACTAACACGGTGGTCGTGTCGCGTTGAGTTGGGGAGGGATACATCTCTTATATGATAATTTTTTTGCGTATGACTCCTCCCATGTATATGAGGCGTATGACCCTCCCACCCAGAAACGAGCGTCCTGTTGAACAATTTCCAAATGTTGGCAAGTATGCAGTAATAATGTTTTACAAGCCAAACAAAGGGATTTTTTTGTTGTTGCTTGTATTGGCAACACCAGGCATTACTTAACCTTTACTTTTGTATTGGAATAACAACACAGCTACAGTACAAAAGTCATTTTCATCAGAAGTATCCATCAATGTCAAACATGAATTCTGTTTTTGAATCGAAAACGCATTGCGGTTGGAATCTTTGTAATTCCATTTTTTCCTAGAAAAATGTAAGTGAATTGGTGGGTGAGAGGTTCAAATTATGGCTGGTTTTATTGGGCTACTTGTGTATAAGGACATTTTTATCTTAATTTGGCGACTTATTTCTCTACTGTATGACATGTATTTACTTTTTGTTTCTACATTTCACCTAAGAGTGTTTGGAACTACAAATTAAAAGTGAACTGGTGCTTTTGGCTAATTTACTTTTGCTGCGCCAATACCCTGAAAACACGTAAACTATCCTTGCTGTATAGACTGGCAGTTTTTGCACTTCGCTGATAACTTGGCGTGAGGAACTACCGTTCCTCTAAATGATATTCCTAACAGACCTGCACAGAAAGCTCATCCCTATCTGTTTTTATATATGCACAATATTAGTGAAATAACTGTGAAATAAGTCTTTGTTGGGCTGGAGAGTCGTTCCCCCCCCCCTAATTTAACTCTGCCTGTGCCCAGTCACAAAGCATTCTGTAAATAAAAACCATAGGCAACACCAGGAAGGCCTCAACCTTTATCTTTTTTTTCCTACTGCACAAAAGTAATTTTCATCAACCAATGTTAAATATCAATTGCTGAGTACAATTATTTTTTATTCAGCATAGATTATTTTGGCATGCTCTTAAGCCCACATTTTTAATACTTTGCTTTCATTTCCACAAAGAGTTTACTTTTTGTGCTAGCGATAGCCTCTTGTCAGCGGTAAGTGTTGAGATCCTGTGCATGACTGAAAATCACAAGACAATTAAAAACACAACCAGCTTTGTAATTACACTTACACGTCTTGTATGCGAGCCTCAGGACTGGTTTCACATACTTAAATGTGAAGGCTAGTGACATTTATGTATATTGATGTCTCATTCAGTCATATACAGTATAGATCATTCCTAAGAAAGGACATTCGTACTGTGCTACCCAGACTGGAACCACATGCTTTTGCCCCATCCAGTATAACCTTACCTGGGAATGCTAGTGAGATATGTTACAACGTTAAGGAAATCTTCATCAGGAAGATCCCCAAAGCCAGAATATTCAGGAAATGTTATTAGTGGAGCTCCATTGTTGCCTCTCCCCCCTGCACAACAACAACAACAACAAAAAAATGAATGAATAAACTGCTTCCATTCTCACCAGATTCTCAAAACTATTTACTCCAAATGGCTGTCAGTGTCATTTTTTTCCTGACAGGATAAAACAAAAATTACGATTCTAAAACAAATAAGAAATACTTAAGACAAACTACAAGACCCTAAATAAAATGTCTGAGTTGTTTATTTCAGGTTTGTTAAGTTTATTGGGTGCGTTTTTCCTTTCTGAAAGAATTGTTCTAATGCAGATATTGAGGAAATGGTGATTAACATAGGTGTTCAAGCCCAAGGTCCCAACAGCAAATGACCACAGCATTTTCCACTATGTAAATATTTTTGCAAATTGAGAGATAATCCAGGCGAGGAATTAGATTAATAACTCCCTTGGCTATAAATGCCAAACAGTAATAATAAAAGTGAGTATTTTTAAATCATCCACTAACATAACTACCAAAAAATCGGAAAATTCTGAGATGAGAAAGACTAAGAAGAGTGTCTTTGCACATGTCTTTTGTGTTATGCTAGATTTATTTTATAGTTCTGCATGTACAGTATTCTGTTTCATCTGTGTAAGTGAACCAGCAAACCATGTAGAGCCGCATGTCACCACAAGATGGCAGCAGAGGTCTAATCATGATGACTTCTCCCGCACAAACCAGGCATTTTAAAACCTTATGACCTATCTATCGGGTTGGCTCAAAATCAAGGCTAGATGAATATTTATCAAATACTGTTACAGTTATGCTTGATGACTTAGAATGATGTAATTGCTTTTGTCTTTATCACTTTAACTTTAGCAGCGCCCTAATTCAGCTATAATGATAGCAAGGGACAAGGGACAAGGGCAATATTAGCATGGCCTTCTGTTCCATTCACATCTCCATGCAATGAATGTATTAATAAATCATATTTTGGCAATTAAGGGTCTGATGCCCATGACCACTGACCACCACTCCTTGTCACTTCAACTCCGTCACCACCAGACTCTTTGTGCTATCTCACCTCTCAGGCAACAGTGGCTCCAATAAACTGTGGATTGTAAAATCAATTTGAGATTCAGCAATGATTTTCCAGTAAGTCCCTTTACAGCATGAATCTATTGTGTACTGCAGACCAACAAAAAAATATATATATAGAAACGGCCACCTTCACACGACGGATGCAAATGAAATACCTAAATGCATATATTTTGCAATCTATATAGACTGCATCTTCTGTTGAGGCACAACGGGCAAAGCATTAGATCTGAATTTGTGCTTCCGTATCCAAGACTGGACAAATCACAGATGTTTTAAATGCAACATTTTCGCCATTCTAGAGAACAGACTGGCGGCAATTACTAAAGAATGGTCACATAGCCTGCTAGAACAAATCAAAATAGACTTGTAAGGGTAAATCAGTGAGGCCTCCTCATGGTGGCCCTACAGCAACAGGACAGTGGTAGGGCAGGTGTTTCTAATTATCTGTCCAAACCCAGTAAGGTTTTTGTGTAAAGTACTGTGCATGGCACTGCTTGAAGGGATCGTCATCCCAGTACAAGCTCTTATATTTCAGGTGTTATTTAGAGTATTTATACACAGATGATTACAGGAAGTGTTAACCCCCTTGACATTCAACTAGCCTGCTTACAGTCAGTTCTCTTGTCTGCTGCTGTAGCACAGCCATCATCTAAGAATGCTGATTCTCAGAATCTGGATTAACAGCTAGAGCCACTACCACATCCTTGAACTATATTTCTCAAAAACGTCTAGCCCTCCTTATAACCGCTCAGCCACAGGCACATCTGGAGAAGTTTATAACCTCAGCACTGAATCATCCAGGCAGAAAGCAGAAACGGACTGATCATTACAAGAAGATAGAAAAAAGATGATAATACGTACATCAAACCTAGGAACATCTGCAAGAAGAGAAGGTCACAAGGGAAAATATAAAGCCCTACCGTCACAAACATGTTGTCACATATCATATTTTTATTTATGTTGAAGAAAAACTTATTTTGCAGTAAATGGTGGTGGGTTGGCATGAATGAAAAGGAGTGGCAACCACCAACCCCAGTAATGAATACATTCTGAAGAAATACTTCATCAGCTTCAAAAAAAAGGTTTATCTGTTCCAAAAGGCCACAGTGGATAAAGTAGATCTGGGCATTCTTGGAACAACTACATGTTGAGGGACAATACTGTAGACCAGAACCCTGAGAGAATTCAAAATCAAAATCAAAAGAGTGGATCTAGGCTAGGGCAGGGCCAGTAGTGCAGATTGCAGACTTCAGACGGAAGCTGTGAAGATATCTAGAAACACAAGAGCAGACAAGGCTCTTTGATTTGTGTTCAATAGGTCACACACACACACACACACACACACACACACACACACACACACACACACACACACACACACACACACACACACACAGCGCTCTGAGAACAGCCGTCTGCTTATATAGAATTTAAAAAAAAAACTGTTTAAACAATACAGCCTGTTATATACAGTACATTAGTAGACTCGTTGTCAATCAACAAGTCTTTTCAGTTATACAGTATGAGAAGTAGTATTGCTTAGGAGGCTGTGTGGTCCAGTGGTTAAAGAAAAGGGGCTTATAACCAGGAGGTCCCTGGTTCAAATCCCACCTCAGCCACTGGCTCCTTGTGTGACCCTGAGCAAGTCACCTAACCTCTTTGTGCTCCATCTTTCGGGTGAGACGTAGTTGTAAGTGACTCTGCAGCTGATGCATAGTTCACACACCCTAGTCTCTGTAAGCTGCCTTGGATAAAAGGTATCTGCTAAAATAAATAAATTGAAGTGTTTATTAAAACAGTTGCCAAGGACTATGTTAAACAAATGTAACATGTTATTCAATTATTTGGAATTTTAAAATATTGGCAAAGTTTTAAAAGACCCAAAAGTTAAATGACAGAAATCAGGATTACAAACAATGGAGAAAAAATGTTTCTTAAAAAAAAAAAAAAAAGGAAAAAAAAAAATTACATAATTTAGCCCCTAAATTCAAATCATTTGTGTAGCGTAGAGGGAAAAAAAGTGTATCGACCACAGCAAAATGAGAAGTGATATCTACTTAGATTCAATGAACAAATCAGCATTTCTGATTTCCCTCCAGTGAAAAAGAAAACTAAACTGAGCTCCCAGTTTGTCATGTCCAAAGTGGAAGTGCATTATAATGTATTCTATTGACCTCCCAAAGATGGAACAGCTTGCTATAATCCAACTAATGGCTTTCCATAACAGTTACTTACTTTATCAACAGTCAACATGGAGATCAAACAATTGGGATCTCGGTTTACTTTTAAGCTATTTGCTTGTCCTTAATTTAATTTAGGGCTGGACTATTTAAATAGAGAATTGGCTGCCATACTAATCATTCCATTTTCATTTATTCTTCAGTGCAATCAATATTTCGAGGCTATTATCTGACTGTGTAAACCAGACTACTGTAATCCCAATTCAGATTTCAGAACAATGGTGCAGGAGGAGGGCAAATAATACTCTCTACATGCGATTTATGAGCTACAGCAACTCAGGGAGGGTAATGAGGGGAGGGAATTAGGACATCATTGCTTTAAGGTATATTACAGGAAGAAGACCTGGTCAGGTGTAACACACGTATCACTGGGAATAATTAGCGTACCAACCTACAGCCAGACAGAAGCATTACATTCCTAAATTATATACAGACTAGTATTACGCTTAAGTAATACAGTGTGTTGGTTTCTAGGGAGCTCTGGATGTAGCCCAATATGCTAAAATGGAAAATGATCTCTTGGCATAGGATTATCCCGTCAGATACTGACTTACAAACTCTTTGATGCAGAATATGTTAAAATAAAATACCTGTTATACTGTTTTTTATTAATATTAATGCTGTTTATGTTAATTACTATTAAAACACAGAGAGGAGAGTGTGTGGGTCTGGGGGGAGGGGACATGTGCACAAACACACATACAGGATCATAAGTAGAAGAATGAACAGCCATTGAAAAGGAGAATAGGATCCTTACCTGACAGAATGGCGAATTGTCTGTGAAGTTGCTCTATGATATCGGCTGCCAGCAGAGGTCGTATTTCCTGCTGCATTATTTCATCTATAGGAAAGGAAGAGAGATTAACAGCAGTAAGTCAAGGACAGCTTTTAGTATCGTAACAAAATGACACTAACTAAGATACATACACAAAGGAGATCTGCAGGAATTACAATCCAGGCCAACACTGGTTTAGTCATATGACCATTTTCATAGCAGATAGCCTATGATGCATGTCATATCACGGGTCTTTTTCATATTCCTGTATATTTTCATTTGCTTGTGTTTTTTTGTCTAAGCTGGTTTTGTAAGCGGTTTTGGAAAAACCTAGTGGAAGTCATGCATTTTCCGCTGCGCTGCAGATCTTCTAAAGCCTACAAAACATCTTGTCAAAGTGCCTTTTTTTTAAATGAATGTCTATTTTAGACACCAAAGGCTCTTTCCTCACCCTCCCACCATTCTCTGTTTTACAAACCCTCACTGCTGAGGGAAATAAAAGACTGTATTAACAGAGTCCACACATTAAAAAGGGCTCGCTCTTCTCAACTGAAGAGTCACAATGAAACTACCGGTATATTTAGAACAAAGATTCCTTTAAACAGCATTTAAGAGCTGTGATGCAATAGAACCACAACACAGAACTAAGTGTTCTTGGTAGCTTCAACCATTTCCTTTACATCCTACTAATTAGACAAAACTACTGCCAACTACTGCCTGCTGAGTCTGACTTAACTCCAGAGTTTAATAAGCCTAATCTTTTTGTTGACTACAAAAAAAGCAAGTGGAAACGCTAAAAGCTAGGCAGTAATTTTAATAGGTTAAAAATACAAACCTTTTGGCTTAACTGTTTACTGTTTAAACTGTCATACACCCTAAAAAAGTAGTCATAATATAGTATTTATAGGCATATTTATATTTTAATGTTGTATTTATTTCCCATTTCCATCCATTGTCACATATTCAATTGCAGTGATTTACAATGTATAAATATACTATATATTTTTTGAAAAAAATAAAATAAAAAATAAATAAATACAGGATGCAGATGATACAGGACATTGTTGGTTTAAATGTGTAATACAATACTATGCATGTGTACTGTAGTAAAATACAATTTGTATTTTCATTGACTGCTTAAACGTTTAAACCTTTAAAGGCTTAGATAAAATGAAGGCTCTTTTTTCCAGACTTTTTCATTTCACTTTGATATACTGTGCAGCAGGTACAAGGACACCACCTGGTCCTCTCACTCAGTTCTTGTGCTGATTATATGACTTCCAATACAGGGTCCTAATACCTGCTGCACAGAAAGTGATTCTAGTGTAGTGGCAGGATAAATGGTAAAAAAAAAAAAATTAATAATTATCTGCAGCAAAATGGTAAGGAACATGCGTGAAAGTTGCTGTGCTGATAGGAAAGAATGCTTTGGCTTCTTGTAATTGCCCCTTTAAACTAATTAGAGCTGAATTGCACAGCTCACACAGCACACTGAATTGCTTCAGGATTCTACCACTTTTGCATTTCAAATGCTTGAAATAACAACCAGTCCTACATATAAATAAGCTAACACCTCAACTTATGTCATGTCAAATCTAGTTCATGTATTTGAATATGGTGATGGCTCATAGACAAGCTGTTTACATTTCTAAACAACTCTTTCATGGGTCTAGAAATGACACTCAATTCAGCAGACCAGTAAATGAAAGTAATATACTAATATTTAAGTCCATCTGTATCTTCAAAAAGACTCAATCATAAATATTAAGGTCAAACTTGTTCATTTTTTTTGTATGAACTATTTGATGTCTTAGGGTTGTCTTTCTATAGTTACTAAACTGATGTTAAGAAAGTATATTTGCTGTATATTATTCAAATTTCCCTGGGGCACACACTGCACACAAAAGGAAAGTAACTGAGCTGGGAGGTGTTTAAAAAACCATGATACATCTTTATATTCTGGATGTGTCTCCATAATGACAATCCATACTGTGCATCTTTTGCAGCACATCTCATCAGGGGAAAAGAGACTAGTAAGCAGGATAACTTAACAAGCACTCCCTGTGATTTGCAGATTCTTTCGTACATCTTTGCATCCAATGAAACTAAGCCATTATACAAGCAAATTACGTAATATTAGCCTTCCCATATGGCCTTGTGCTGAGGAATACTGTAAATCATGTATAGTGTATGTAACCAGGTTTAATAAGATAAATGCTGGCAAATTTACACATGCACAATTTCCTGTTCAGAAAGCAGACCATATACACACAGTATGCCAGGGGATGAAAAATGACTTATGAAAGAGTTCAAGCAAATCCGATAATAACTTTTACATTTTTGGCAGTTGTACAGGTTTGCTATATATCTTTACCCACTTTTCACTTATTTTAGATTTCAATGCTTGAATGGTAATCAGAATAAAAGGAATTGTTGAAGCGCTTATTATGAGTAGACAGTGAAGCACAGTTAAAGAACTTGCAGATGTCTTTCACTGCCAGGAAAGAGAAAGTATTCTAAGCAATTTTACACAAACTTTGTGTTGCGTTGTGCTTTAAAAATAGTCATATATTACGAGTTCTTGATTCTTAGCTTTAAAAGTCCAAGTCAAAAATATTATTATTATTATTATTATTATTATTATTATTATTATTATTATTATTATTATTATTATTCATTGTTTTAATTTTTTTTTAAATGTGCTTATAAATAAGTTTCAGGAGTATAAACCTGTATTTTAAATTACTTTTGCTGATTTCCATCTACTTGGGTTTGTTCTACTCCTTTAAAGAGGATTGGCTTGCTGTTTGTATCTAATATATTCTTCTTTAAAACACATAAGGAAGCACCCCTGTAGCCTTAATAAAGCTTGCAAAATCATGCCTAACACCAGTGTGTAACAATTAACCTCCCCCCCTGCAACCTCTCCTAGTGGATTTAAGTGTTGCTTGGGGGCAGTTTAGTTGTTACACCCTGGTGTACCAGATATTCTTAGAGTGTAACATGAGCTCTATTATTGCTATGGGGGCACTTTAAACTTTTAAATAGTTGCCATGATGTGATGAATGAAAATGATACAAAGTGAACCTAAACGACAACAGAAAAAAATGTATTATTTTATCATTCCTTATTTATTCCACCAGAACAGATTGTTAAAAAAACACAACAGGCTTTAAATAACTCATGAGTAGATGTACCAAAACCAAAAAAAGGTCACACATAAATATAAAGTTGAATAGTGCTGCAAAGACAAGCCTTCTCTAGTGTGTCTTTCACAAACAAGTAACATGTGATTTACAGAAGCCTGCATTTACTTTAAAAAGGGAACATTTGTAAAAAGAAAATATCTGTGTGCCAGTAGGGTAACTACTGAAGATGAATTTGAATTCTGGCTGAACGTCTAGCCTGAAAGTCATTTCATTATCTTTTTTAAGTGCCAGTAAAAAAAAAACATCCTCCTGTTACTCTACCTTAGCGTTTCTCTTGGATTTCACAAAAATCACTCCACAGTTTAAGCATTACTAATGTGTCACAGCTGGGCAAGCTGTCTTAAATCATGATAATGCAGGCCAAATAGTTTCAATATGAAGCAGCTTGTCAGTATACAATGTGTTGGTTAAAATATGCTGCGCTTTCATTTTTTTAAAACATAAAATAAAGACTATACCAGCCCCACAGAAACTGATTTCAGTGGTAAAGTTACACTACACATTTGTCTGAATATATTTTAGTAAAGTATTACCTATATAAGACAATTTATATTTGTGTACAACCATCCCGTTTACAATGTATTTTATGAGTGACTGAACAATGACATTCCTACATATTTTGTACATCACATCTTTTTGCCACAGCAGTCACTACATCTCTTGAAAATGAGTTTTAAGAACTTAAATTCTAGCACGCCAAATAAGTGGCTCTAGGAATTATCAAACACAGTGAATTTAGTACTGATGAAAGGTAAGAGTCGAAGGCTATAGGCTGCAGGAGTCCCTTCAGCTCTCTACAAAGGGAGCACACCCTGATCCTACATGATTAAATGGAAGGAAGTGTGAAAGATTTACATTGGTAATGTTGTCAAACACCAAGGATAAGATTATCATGTTGCTTCTATGTTTTTTGTCAAGTGGAATAATTTCTGTCGCCAAAAAAAATAAATAAATAAATAAAGTTTACCGGCGTCTGTAAAAATACTGAACCAAATACGTTGCTGCATTCTACTCAAGTTCACATGCTGAGAAAATCCACTTTCCTGCAGAGAAAGGTATCTTGCTGTGCGGCAGATTGAACAACGAGTGCACTGAGGATAATGAGGAGAGTAGCTGACTGAAGCACAGAGCCATGGCAACACACTGGGGATCCATTGTTCACAGCAGGCTCTGTATAAAGCTGCTTTTTACCACTGCCTCGTGCATTACAGATTGCTGTACAGTTTCTGTTTCTCTTGCAAAAACAGGCTAAATAAAATAACAAATTACATTTTATGATAGCATTAAGACATTAAAACACCAGTATATCCTTACAAACAGTGTCTCAAATGTGCATTCTAAGTTAATTAATTCCCTACTTCTAATTACAGCATAATGACTATTCTGTCACGGGGTGATAGCACCAGCTCCCAGTATTAGTAATACAGAGCAGCACAGATCATTTCTGTCAATATAAGTAGTCCACGGAAAAAGGAAATTCAGTAGACAAGGTTTCTGTTCAGTTTATCAGGCATCTGAAGTGAGCAGGATTACAAAATCTGAAAGGGTTTGGACAGCTACAGTACCTGCTTGGTTTGGGCTGGCAATGCTGGCAGTTATGGTGCAATCACACTGAGAGCTACTTTATTTAATGCGCTGATCAAGCTCATTTTGAAGTTAATAGCAGTTGTTTATTTATTTATTTTATTATGATTAGAATAACTTGTGGTGCCTAAAATGAATATTATCAGATAACAGACATGTATACAATTATGTGTAATAATTTAATAAAGCGACTTTAGCCAAAACATAGAAATGCATTGATTCTAGACATATGATGTAGCAAGGATATGATTAGTTGGTCGTTAAAACTACTGGTATGTGTTCTCTTAATAAGTTGTAACTTTTATAAAAGTTTGCCTTGGGAAATGTGCCTGGTCATTTTTCAGTATGCCAGTCTTGTACTGTACATTTACAATGTAGTTTAAGAATGATTCTTACTTGGTTTTTTACTTTACTTAGTGTATCTGTGTTTTGGCATGCCTGTCAAAGCTTTGATCTTTCACTAAGACTTGACTGAGTAGCATTTTGCTTGGCTTTTGAAATCAGAACTCCAGGTGGACGGCACATGTGTCTAGCAAACGAAAAACACTTAAACTCCACCTACACCTCCAAAAACAAAGCTAATGCTGCCCCTCAATGGGTTATGTAATGGGACACTCAAAAGACTAATAACCAAACAAATGTGCTCTGTAATTAAAAATGAACATTTTAAAAATGAGTCACTACAACAATATAAATTGGTCTGCTTAGTACTGCTAATTTTAACAAAAAGTAATACAGATTAATGTGCAGATAAACCTACTCGCAAGTATAGTGCACTTTTTGTTTAATGCATTACAATACATCAGTCACTACTTTTGTGTACCCAACTAGAAACTATTTACAGTAGCCAGAGAACGTGTGTTAAATAAAATCACAGCTGTGTAGGTACATGAACATATTCAAACAAACAAGCCCCAAAAGCCTGTGAAAACACTTACCTATAAGTGCTCTGTTTCGTCTCATCATTTTAAAAGTGAAGAAAAGCTGCCAGATGGACTCAGACAAACTTAAAGAATAAATGCTGTGCAGTGTTTTGACTTTGCTACCATTTTCATACTTCACTCCTCCTTTAGGCTTCCTAAACACAGCAGCTGTGCCTAAGCTCTGGCAAGACGTACATTTTTGTGGGAAGTAATTTCTGTGGTCATTTTTTCCAGTCTAACAGCTCCTGCAGCTGTACTGCTCCGCTCACTGACATAATCTTTCATGGCTCGGTGTAAATAAGATCCAGCAGACCTAGCAGAGAACATGAGTGAAGAAGGAAATCTATTATTGGTAGATTGTGCAGCTCCCGGTTTTTCACAGATTTACAACAGCACTGACACAGAGGCTGGCTTGTTGGCTCTGCATGAACGGACATGTGAACTTACATCCTTTAACATTCCTGTCAAATTAAAATAATTTGCAGAACTTAACCTCTGCACTTCTACTCCAACATGTGTATGAATGAACAAGCATTTACCATGAACCCCAATAATACCAGCCAATACCAACTTCTATTGTAGAACTATCCAGAAGCTTTCTCTTGAACATTGCTGCTGTACCCTTGAGCAAGGTACTTTACCTAGAATCCTCCAGTAAAAACCCAACTGTATAAATGGGTAATTATATGTAAAAATAATGTGTAAAAAATAATGTAATTGTATGTAAAAAAATATGTGTGCTGGGGGGGTCTACTGCCTCACCCAGTCATCCCGTTACATAATCATCATTACAAATTAATTCTATTACAAATTGTTGTGGGGGTGTTTCCTGAACTACTGAATCAGTTCATAATGTAAAACAAGAAACCCTCATTATAGTAAAAAAAATGTAGTATAAAAAATGTAATATTTTTGCAGTTAGCAACAGTAGAGCATAAAATGGACTCAAGATACCTTGTCAAAATGCTTTTAGACTCCAGCCTTTCGATCAATCCATCATTTCTGATCTGTTCTCTGTGTAGGAAAACTTTTGAAGTAGTTCCCTTCATTACCTCCAGATGACAGGAGACACTGCTGACACACCCATGATAATGAGGCTTTTTTTGTTGTGGGCGAAGAAGTTATGTTAATACAAAACTGACAACAGCAATATGTTTAGGACACCCACGCTGGCATGTACTTCCTGCACCTCTTACAAAATGATTCATGTATATATTGATTTTGAAGGTTTTTTTTTTTTTTTCGGACTTTCTTTGAGTGGCATAACCAGTAGTTTTCATAGGTGGGTTCAATTAGATGAGACTGCGTTAACTTGTTCCCCTTAGAGACTTAATATGTGCACAGTCTACAGCAGCTGATCACAGCAAATCTATGTGCCAGAAACCAGCTCATGGGCAGGTGAAAAGAACAAACACAATGTTCCATTTAATGGTGCTACAGAAAGTGCAGGGCTCAGCAGCAGAGTCGTCCTTCTAGAAAATAACGTGATTGAACTGTAAATGGTTGGTTCTGCTGCACTGTATCCTAGCTGCAGCGCTAAGGTTTCTTAGTTAGTGACTATTAGGGTTCCCGTAAATTGATTGTGGGTTGATCTTTAGGTAGGGGATACAGGAAGTGAGAATGAGAGATAAATGTGAGTGAGACTTGTAAGCAAGACTAAACAGCTGTACACCTAATACTAATACTAAGCACCCAATAAAGACTTTTGAACCTACTTTTGTGTCACATTCAGCAGGTATGTTTTGCGTTTAAAAGAGGTGTAAGATATTCTCAGCAGCACACTGACTGTAATGAGCTTTCCCTGGAATTAAATGTCATGGAAAAGCTTACAGCACCCCAAACATCAAGGAATTAACAAACAATAAATGGATTAAGTTGGGAATCAAGTTAGGAATCTGTTTAAAAGTCCTGTCTAACAGGCGGTAATGAGCAGCTACCAGTGGAACGACCCAAGAAGTCAAAAACGTTTTATCGCTTGTCACTGTGCTGTTTAGTTAGATTACACTATGTTGTACTGGTTGCTTTGCTGGACTGTCACCAATGAATCAATGCAGAATTTGCACAATAAACCCTTATACAAGTTTACCATGGTAAATTTGCACAGTAATTGTGTGGTTTCCCCATGGTTATACTATGCATTTAACACAGTTTACATGGTTTGCCATGTTTTTTTATAGTATGCTTTCTCTTACGTCTCTGGGCTTGCTTCCCTATGCTTTATCATGCTTTCACTATGCTTTATTGAACTATGCTTTTACTAAGGTAAGCTTTTGTAAGGGCACTCACATAAAATCTTGATTTGCTATATGTGCCCAAAAGGATTAGCTGATTGTGCACAGGGAGACTGCATGAGGATGTGTTGTGCTTTGATGTCACAGAGCTATTTTTTTTATAATAAATCACAAAAAAAAAAAAAAAACCAAGTACTCAGCTGGGAATTTCAAAAGATAAACTATAAAGTAAAACATTATAGACAATATCATACAAATTCAAATGTTTAGTTCATGCATATTTGCATCAAACTATTTCAAGCCTTCACTTTTGCTAAGACCATTCAGAGTTATATTGAAGTAATTTTGCTATACCAAACTTAGCTTTACAGTATATCATATAAAAATTCAAACTAGGTTTAGAAAGAAGGCTACCTGCGGACCCAGGGCATCATCTGATCTTCAGCATCCTCCTCAATATGCCACAGTATAAACATCCCCACTCAGTACTCTATTGGGACAGCTATATACCTGTTTTCATCCAGCCAGACTTATATCAATGTTAAACAGTATGCAGCCAGATCATTACTAATATATAGGAACAGCATGACATCCTGGCACAGTACAGTATTCACACATATGAAGTTAAAAAAAGAAGGCATACTTAATTTTGCCATAGTTTCCAAATCACAACACATTCCCAAGAAGTGATGATACGACTCCATTTCCCCCTCAGAGATCCGGACCACAGTGAAGGGTCTGTTTTGGGACACTCTGCGCCCACACTCAGGACAACTAGCAGCCACCGTCTGGTACCTTGGTGAATTCCCGTCCATTTTGGAATAGTAGTTTACGTACTCTGACAGCATCTCTGAGCGTCCACACGGGCTCTCCGAGCCTGCAATGCCCTTGAGCTGCCGGTACTTAATTCTCTGTCCAGTTCATCCAAGGTTATTTTTGCAACAAGAAAGCTCACTGCTGCAGTAATTCAATTACTGAGCTCCTGCTCCCCAATGCCTTCCCTGTCTTACAGCCTTGCAGTGTTTTCTAAGAATAAACTACAATCAACACACCTGATACTGCGAGATAAAATGTAGACATATGAACCTCTCATCTTGACAGGCATGTGTACTGTGGTGGAACTGTGTTATTTGGTTCTCATAGATTATGAAGGGACTAGACTCCTGGTACATGCAGCACAAATGTAGCATCCCTGAGATGCTTCATTTTCAACCCGGTTGGTATCATGATAATACGTCATTATTCTTTTTACAGTAATAATAAAAGTTGTCTAATTTTAACAAAAATCTAATTAATGAATGACTGCAATAAAACTCTGTGACATTAATGCTATAAACATTTTTTTTTCTTTTTAAATGTTCAAGTTTAAATCAGTTGAGATTTAATAGAAGCAGTCCATAAGTAAAAACCATATACTCTTTATGTAAATGAAGTTCAAACAACACATCCTTCTCTTTCTGACTAGTATCAATAAGGAATGAAAGGGCATGACGTAATAAAGAAACACACATTCTTAGAGTAAATGAGTGGTTTTGGAAGTACTGGTCAAATCATGTACTATATGACATGTGGTCTGGAACAGAGCACAGAGTCAGAGAGGCACAGACTGCAGGCTTCCTAGTTGCTAATAGGATTTAGTTAGATAGTTCACGAGTGTATCAGGTCTTTGGTTGACTAACAGACAGAACAGGATAAATACCATATGACCATTCTTCGCCAATCAATCCACATTGAATATTCCAAACAGCAACAGAGACAGGTTTTGTGTCAGGATTATTAACATGGCTGTATGTTTTCAATAGGAATGTTCCAGGATACACATGAAAGTGTTTGACACATGTCACAATATAAATCATTAAGTAAAATCTCCTGGATCAAAATAGTCAACTAAAACCATCAGGCCACACCCCAGCTCCCAAAGAATTGACTTCATATCCTTGTACATACTATAGGCTGTCAAATAAACTTTGCAGTTCATCTCATAAAAAGCCTAAAATCTTCTACTGTTTACAGTAGGCTGTCTAATGAGAAATACATTTCCAAAATAAATAAACAAAAACAAAATATGTTCCATATAAAAACAAATATTTAAAGCTTAAAAATCTTTATTTATTAAAAAAAAAAGTACTTACACATTAATGACCCCATTTGCGGATGATGTTCAAGGATATTTAGTGCTGGTTTTATAAGTAAATGCTGCTCAAGATACAGCAAGGCTCTCGTGTATTTATATTTAGGACTCCAGAAAGGATTTGAATCAAAGCTGCTGGCCAGCTTCTGGAGATTTCCTTGTTTCCTACAATCCCCCCAAACAATACAAGAATGGCCCAGCTTCCACTTCCTCTCACTCCCAGTGCAGCAGACTGTATTCCAACAGTAGCAATAAATCAGTAATGAGGGGCTTTACATTACATGCTGTACAGTGCATTTTGTACATTTTTGGTAAATAACAATATCATATTACATTTTTTTCTCATTGACCTATAATTTCAAATGTAACTGTAAAATAAATACTAATATATTTTAATATATAAGCAGTAATTTTAAGGCAAAATATAAGGAATCTTAATGACTTAAATGATTCTTTATTTTTGGTTGCTATTTAGTATTAATTTATATCACAATAACATATATACTTTGCACTGGACTATATACACTGGGTAGAATGATAGCCAATTTCCCATTTCAATTCTGATTTCAGTTT
Source organism: Acipenser ruthenus (assembly GCF_902713425.1). Classification (NCBI taxonomy): domain Eukaryota; kingdom Metazoa; phylum Chordata; class Actinopteri; order Acipenseriformes; family Acipenseridae; genus Acipenser; species Acipenser ruthenus. Next base: position 25,269,977 of record NC_081205.1, read on the forward strand.
ATGGATGCAATGAACAGAAGAGTTTTAAAATATCCTCTGGTTCAAATTAGAAAGACGCAGTCAAAGGCTCACCAATGAGTTACAAGTGAAATGATATGTTGAAATCGTTGTCTTGCTGGTCAAGGGCTTCAGTTATTTAGCAACTGCATCATCCACTTACTAGCACTGTCTAAATTGATTTCTGGTATTAAAAACCACCAAGGAAACAACAAGAAAATCATTTTCTACGTACATTATGAATATATAGACTACCGGACTACTACCACTGAACATTGTACTATACAAATTCTGCAACTATTTACAGTACACATTCATAATTCTTCATATTAATACCTGCTGAACTAATGATTATTATGTCATTAGAGTATTTTTTCAATTGACTACAGGGTTTAAAATATTAAAGCAGCTATATAAAACAATAATATAGCACCAATGCAACATTAAATTGCATCATAAAAGATTAGAAAATATATAGCAGCTGTCATTGAAAAATGCAAACTTTTAGGCTAATCTTTCCAGAGACTAAACATGCTTCTTACACAAACCACATGTCAGGCTGCCTATTACCTTCATCTGTCTAAAGAGGATTTTCAAGCCTACTCACCACTGCTCCAATGGTCACCTTCACTTGTGAAACAGTACGCACATCTGCCCAAATATCTGTAGCCTTGAATTTCTAGCTGAACAGAATTATGAGTTTTATCATAAACATGCAGGTCCATTTTGTAAAATAAAGTCTTTTAGCAATCCCCAATGTAATCAGTATTGATTTTTATGCCTTGTTACTTTATTACAACCCTAGGCAATGTTCATTAATTAGATGCAGTTTAGGAATTTACAGCAAACATAACAAAACTAGATAAGATTAAAGAACGGCAAAATATTTTAATAATTAAAAACAGCTAGCTGTTGCCAAAATACACTATTATTCAGCTGGTCATGTAAAGCTAAATGCTTTGGCAAAAGATTAAAAAAATGAGTAGGTTGTATTGCCACAATGGGCAGACACTGCATCACTAATTCAATGTGACAGGTCTGCAAGGTGTATAAATAGTTCTGAAGGCATACCTCATCAATCTATTGCCCAAAGCTTGTTCTCCAGATAGGCCACTGAGTCATCACATTTGGGACTCCTGAAACAGCAGTAGTCTTGGAAACAGACAACTTTTATCATGAAACTGACTTGGAACAATGAGATAGAGGTTTTATATATTACAGAATGTCAGGGATTCCATTTGCATAGCAATCTAATCAGTCCTAGTATGTGCTAAACATCAAACTGCATTATTCATAGAACTATATCATATGAGAATATATAATTATATAAAAGAAACTGTTATTCTGTGATCATATATTCAGTGTTACTTCTGTTTTTGCAGACCCTGAGGCAGAATGTAGGAGGGGTAATACAACACTTCAGTTTAGCCTGTTCAGGTGGGTGCAGAGGTTTGCCAATGTTGTGCAGTGGGATAGGCAGTCACTAAACAGAGGCAGATCACAAACGAACTGGGTCTGGTTGCAGACAGCCAGCATGAGAGTGCATGTCAAAGGGCAGAGCTGGTTGGAACATGACCTCAATGGTCTCCCTCAGACTAGTAAGAATGTAATATAGTGTGGGTTTCTGGCATATACAGCTTGGCTTTTCATGTTCCGCAATCTGAAATTAGCCATCTTAAATGTAACCAACGCTGCAAGTGCTATAACGCTTCAGCTTATGTAATTGTTTTTGGTGATTGATGATTTCTTTCTGCAGTTCCAACACGAGAAAGAAAATGCAGTGTGAATTAATACCTCCTCAAACGAAATCTGCATTCTAATGTGGATCTTTGTGGCAATGATGTAGGTCACTGCAGCTAACATCTGTACTGTTTGAAAAACAGCGTCTTTGCATTTCAATTTAGCATCGTTAGCTGTACGAGACCACTCTGTTAATGTTTACGTTCCAGAAACAAAGGTCAAACACGTAAAACCAAATACCTTGACAGGCTGTCTATATGAATGTCCTATTTTCCAAGCCTAGTCCTTGGTGTCATCACACCAAGTAATTCTGACTTTCTCAATGCATTTTCTTACAATTCCAATGCCCTTGTTTTGAAAATAACTAATTCATTACTTAATCCTCTATAAAACTTGTACCAGATATTAAAATCTTGCAAACAATTTCCAAATGGTGATGTTTGTTATGCAGAAAACATCTTACAAAAAGCAACTGGAATAGGCTTAAATAATTGCACATTATTAAAACATGACATATGTGATATTCATCAGCCTCTACCAAGGTTAACGATTTAATAAAGATTACTTTCTACTGTAAAATCATTATTTTTCAAAATAGCGTAATTAATATAATAATATACCGCTCATCTCAACTTCACCACGTCGTTGGCATCTCATCTTCAAAGGTTTCCTGAGAAGTTTTGAACAAATAGTCCCCATACTGTTTCTACTTAACGAACCTGCCTGATAAACAGGGTACTAGATCTTCTAAATGAGTAAGTCTAAAGTGCCAGTGTAAGGAAAGTTTGGCAAGTGTTTGCAGTAATAATGTTTTGCTGTATTTATACTCCCTGTGTAGTTGTCATTTATGACTCATGTAGAGGTCACTTTTGAAGTCCTATGGGATTTCTATATAAACAGGTAAATGCAGACGTGTGTTTATAGTATTTTGTTGGCTCGTCAATTGAGATCTCGGAAATTCCAAAGTCCCTCAGTCAGCCATGAATTTCACGTATTTGTAGCCTGTTGTTTGTAACAGATTTACATAAAAAAAGGTTTTGAAATGTTTAAACCAACTTGTTGATAAAATGGGGCCCAGTCACAAAACATTAAGGACTGTTTAAGGACTGTTTTATTAAGTACTGTTTTTTAAGCCCATTCTGATTAATTAAACCTTTTTAGACAGGGTTTAATAGTTTATTTTTATTTTTTTTACTGTATTTCTAAAAGACTCCATTTCAAGAATGTTAAAGGTAGTTTCTGCATTTAACAAATATCAATATACTGTAACAGTAAAGCTGTGTAACCTTTTTGGAAATCAGACCAGTACTGTGCAGATCAACCCTGACCTCTGACCTTTGTTAAAAAACCAAGCAACAACAATAAAATGCTATCTGCACAACACACAGTGGTTACAGTGGACCGTGTGAAGGATTTGAAACAGATCATTTTGTTTTTACGTAGATAGAAAATAAACGTAATTGCAGATATACCAGATTCATTTTCATTGTTTTTAATGCAAAGAAAAATTGTCATTTTTGTCATTTTTTTTAGCCATGAAAAAAAAAGAGTAGCGTGGTTTAAACATGATACAAATATGTGATTAAGCAGCTGTGTTGACAAGCCTCATAAATTCACCTCCCCCATCCTCCTGCCTCCAACCTGCAGCTTAGAAGTCTCTACACATGCTGGTTTTCATCGACTTCCCAGTCAAGGGTACTGTCATTTATCTTCAAGACTGTACATAGTCAGGTCAATGGGAATGCCAATTGTTTTTACTATTTATATTTGGGCAATTGGTATATAGTTGGTATTAATGAAACACTTAATTAAATAATGACAATACTTACTGATGTAATGAAACACCAGGTTCATCAAGGTAAACAGTGTGACTAGTTATCTAACTAGTATATTCTGTTAATTGGCAGGACCACTTTTATTGAAACATTATTTTATTGTGCTGAGAATCTTTGAATAATTCACCTGTTTTTTTATTTTTATGTCAATTCGGGTTATGCACATATTTCAAATGCAGTATCTTGTACCTTTGCTATAGTTTTGTCTGTGAAATATCAATTACCTGAAATTGGAGTATAAAATACAAGCAAAGAACCAAAAAATCTTCAGCAGAAGAAAAAGGGGACTAGTGATAACGTTGCTAGATGTTTAATAAGAGGCAAGAAACTGGATTTTAAATCCTTGGTGACCAATCCTTTAAAAGTTGGTATAGCAGTATGTCAGGTTTATATTCAGCGCAAAGGTGATAATGAATGCAGACAGTAATAAATGCAGAATACAGTCCTCACCAAGATGTCAAGTGAGACGTCTCAGGGTGAGAATAAAACCCCAAAGTAGGTCACAGAAATCAATATTTTCAAGTTTTTAAACAAATCCCTTCAAACCAAGAGAGAAAGCCAAACCCAGAGAAGAATTTGAAAGTACATTCATACATTTTTCAATACCATATTGTCTTGGGTAGCCTGAAATAATAATGAGTGCTTACTTCCACAAAAAATATATATACTAACAAGACGCCTGGGACGAAGAATTGATATTTTAGACTTTTCACATTAAGAATAGCTGAATGGCTGGTCAATTTGAAGCATGAGGGTGGAAGCAACAAGACTTAAGACTACCAACATGGGTCATGGAAGGCAATGGGCGAGACTCCCAAAGCTATTTACCTAAAAAACATCATTAGCATGATTTTTTCACGTAGTAAATACACACCCAGTTACCAAACCAGAAATAAACAACAAAGACATTTAAAAGCTCGTGAATCGCCTCAAGTTGTTTCTTATTGTTTTATAATTATAACTGTTTTATTTTCCCTTCATACAAAAAGACAATTTGGAGTAAACAGCTTTGAGAATCCGGCACATAGTATGTGACGGCTATAACTGGTGTTGCTTATCCTGATTACTATGGAAATAACCAGCAGTGTGGAGTAGTGGTTAGGGCTCTGGACTCTTGACCAGAGGGTTGTGGGTTCAATCCCAGGTGGGGGACACTGCTGCTGTACCCTTGAGCAAGGTACTTTACCTAGATTACTCCAATAAAAACCCAACTGTATAAATGGGTAATTGTATGTAAAAATAATGTAATTGTATGTAAAAATAATGTGATATCTTGTAACAATTCTAAGTTACCCTGGGTAATGGTGTCTGCTAAGAAATAAATTATAATAATAACCTGTCTAGAGGAAAAACAACATTAGAAACAGCAGAATGCAGCATTGCCACCTCTCTCCGAGGTACTGATGGACCCAAGCACTGCGTCTGAACTATATGGGTGATACATATTAAGACTTGGACTACAAAATCAATACAAAGGCAACTCTGTGTCCAGGAAGAATGAGGCTAGCCATTTGTGGGGTCAGACAGCTGAGTGAACTTACGGTTAATGTGCCTGTGGAGTGATGGAAGGCAGGATTTTGACCTTTGACAATTAAATGAAGGACACAATCTCCTTCAGTGCTTTTGTACAGGGCAGGAGTTTACAGTTGGCCAGTCACCAGAGCCTCTTTGGGAAAGACGCTGTTTGGTTTCAAAGCCAAATTCTGCAGAGGATGCAGTGAGCGGCTGCACGAAGCAGTGCTACAAAAAGGAAGCTACGTGGAAATGCTGTATAACAAAAGAGGGCATGTTTATTTATAAAACAAAAACGGAACACCTATGTGATAGAATGGGAGCGTGCTTAACACAGTAGCTTTAGCTTCAAAGGAATTCTGAGCTGCAAAAGAATGTGTAGTAAATGATGTGATGTGGTACAGGTATCAACCAAGTGTTAGACTCTTACATCAAATAGATAGTGTTATTTTAAATTCCTCCTTACAAATATCAATAGAACAGCTTTAGTACATCTCACAAGCTGAATTAAGTGGACAATAAATACTACCACCAGCACCACTAAACACTAAATACTGAAAACATATTACAATATTAAAAGTTCCCCAATACTACTACTACTACTACTACTACTACTACTACTACTACTACTACTACTACTACTACTACTACTACTACTACTAATAATAATAATAATAATAATAATAATAATAATAATACATTTCCCTTTAGTAGTTATTTAAACTGAATGGTCCATTTAAAATATTTAATCCTGCTTTGCTTTTGCATTTCAACCTAAAATGAATGCTCCTTTAGTTCAGGTGAACCAAACAAAAAAGGACTGCTTAACTAAGGGAGATTTACTAAAGCAAGTTACCAAGCTTTGAAAATCAATATGCAGGAGGCTATGTAACCTGTATAAGATTAAAATATGTGTGCAGTAAAATAATACATTGAAGGAAATTCGTTTTTTTTTCTGACCCTTCCATTGTCTTTGCTTGACATTCCAGAAATAGTTAATGCTATTCTGAGACCAGCATGGTCTCACATCCTATGCCAAGCTATGTAGGATAGATTTCACTCACTAAAACTTTTTAGCACATGCACTCTTTTGACTTGCTTTTGAACAAGTGGCTCCCTCTGGCATAAATAAAACTAATGTAATAGTTATTGTCAAGTTAGTTATACATGCAGGACAGGTAAATAGTTATATGGTTGTAAAGAAATACATGAATAAGGTGTATATAGTAGTTGTGGATTACTATACAAAACCAGTATGAGTTAATATGAACTAATATAAACAATTATATTTTAATGTAAGCGATATAACCAAGTTTAATATATAGGATATATATATTGAACTGCCTACTGAACCCTAACGACCTAGCTACCGCGCCACTATTATATATATACACACACAGCATATAACATAGGTCTGTAATAAAAGCAATGTATATTTGCATATTTTTTTAATAAGCAAGACTAATTATTTTAGTAATGCAAAAGACCTTAATATGCATCACACACAGTGATAAAATGAATTACACTTTAAAATAAATGATCACAGAATTAAAATGACCAAGCAGACATGAGATTATATTAATTATGGAAATAATATTTGCATTCATAAGCTGACGTGAAATACAACTGATGCACTGAATCAGCAATGTTTTTAATTGGACATGTGCATTATACTGTTCCAACATTGATGTTTGTGCTTCTCGATGTGGAGAAAAAATGTCCATAAAGAAATTTAATTAATCTTCCTCTTCCTTTATCATCCATTTCTAATTTAGAAAATCTACATAAATAAGTGCTGTAATTGTTGATTTTAGGTAATCAACATATAGTCCAACTGAGGACTAAGTAAATAATAACATGACTAAACTGGGAAAAATGGTACATATTGTAATTAGAATGAGGTTTCCATGGCTACTACAATTATTATTTATCCATTAGTTTTCATCTCACTAAGTCAATTTAAAAAATGGCAGGCAAAAATTGATCAATTAAATCTGCCCAGTGGGCTGTAAAGGGTACTGACGCTGATTATATCAAATTATATCAAGTTATATCAAGTCTACACAAATCTGTTCAAGGTGAAGTGTTTTTGTAGGTTGTTTTAAAATGAAGGCATTGATTAATGGATAGCTCCATGACTGAGTTATTTTCAGCTGTTGCAAGTTCATTAATGTTAGCTATCTAGGTAAGGGAACCCGATATTTAAGCAGACCTCAGATCTTTTCAATTCATCCCTTGCAATCTAAAATCTGATTATTTTGAAGTTGCACATTTATTGTAAGTCATTGTTATTAACTCTCTTTCCTACTTTCACCTGAAGAACAGACCTTTGAGGTCTTCAAAGCTTATGATTAATTATTGTTTAGTTAGTCCAATAAAAGGTATCACATCTCCTTCTCTTTGTCTATCTTAATGCACAAATCTCCAGTTTAATAAGACTGGGTTAAACCATGTATTGGTTGATTTTTAATAGTGATTTACTTTTTATGAACTCCTGTGTAGTTTTGAATGTTATGTATGAGTTTTAATATTAACTGTTGGGAATCCAGGATGAACATAAACAAATGATTAAAACTATTTGAACTGTTTTTATGGAGCAAGGAACATAAAGGTCTTACGAAAAAACAACAAAGTGCTGCCTTAAAAGACCTGTTATGTTAAATTAGACAAGTTCTAATGAGTTAATGCAGTATTTAAATGACATTTACAATATTTACAATAATGTCAGGTATTTATTCAATATATGTACACATAATGTGTTCTTTATGGTATATTCATGATCTTAATGTCAGCCCTCTTTTTTTTTTTTTTTTTTTTTTTTTAAATTTAGTCGTCGCCAATTTTTTTACCCCGGTTTTTCTCCCAAATTTAGCATGCCCAATTATTATCTGTATCCTCGGCTCACTGCTCGCAACCCCCCCGCCGACTTGGGAAACAGAGACACGCGTCCTCCGAAAAGTGCTCCTGCCAAGCCGTCATTTTTCGCACTGCAGATCCACAGCAATGCCACCAGACCTATAGTGTCGGAGGACAACACAGATCTGGCAACCACTGAGGAACCACAGGCGCCCTATCGGCCACAGGGGTCGCTGATGCGCGGTGAGCCGTGGATTCCCCTGCCGACCTAAGCCCTCCCTACCCGGGCAGCGCTCAGCCAATTGTGCGCCGCCCCCTAGGAACTCCCGGTCACGGTCGGCTGTGACATAGCCTGGATTCGAACCTGCGATCTCCAGGCTATAGGGCACATCCTGCACTCTGCACGGAGCGCCTTTACTGGATGCGCCACTCGGGAGACCCCTGGCCCTCTTTAATAAATAATTCCTACATCACTAACATTCCATAGAAAATATATAATTGGTTAACATTGTAACCTTAAAAGGTAACAGAACATAGCTCCCAGGTTATAAAGTCATTAAGAATCCATAATAAATGATCTAAGTGTATTAACCATTGAAGCAGAAACGCAGTAGGAGCAGGCTCATAATCAATGTGGCCTGATGCATACACACTGCACAGGCATTGGCTATCTTTGTTTCTATAGAAACTACTGGCACGTGTTATTCTCCTGGGTGGCGGCATAGTTTTTGCTGAATACACATTACACATGAGAAAAATCTGAACATAATGTGGCACAATAACCCACTTTCTTCAGGGCTTTGAAATAGGTAACTTTGTTACAGGCCGGGTTATTAGAAAACCGTGACAAACTGAAAATGGGAGTGACAGCCTAGTGAGAATAATACAGACAAATTTAAGATTAACAATAAGGGGATTGCTTTACAAAGTATATTTATAAACAAGTGTTTGACTGTGTTATCCTGCTTGATGATTATTATTATTATTATTATTATTATTATTATTATTATTATTATTATTATTGTTATTATTACAGCCAACATACACAGCAAAGGCTTGTCTTAAAGAAATGCTCCCCAGATAAGTACATTCAAAGCCTATACCATTTCTCAATACACAATTTGAGTGTTTCTGCCAGTCATTTTATTTCCCAAAGTGAGTTATTTTACATCTCAGATATGTTAAAAATAGACTGACTAAACGTGCCTGTTTAAATATTGTTAGCTAAGGTAAACACAATTGTACCTACAGAATAAAATAAATAAATAATAAAACCATCAGACCGCTGATTCATGTTTATTATTATTTATCAGACGCCTTTATCCAAGGCAGTTTACAGAGACTAGGGTGTGTGAACTATGCATCAGCTGCAGAGTCACTTATAAAAACGTCTAACCCGAAAGACGGAGCACAGGGTCAGGATCACACAGTGAGTGAGCCGGGATTTGAACCAGGGATTTCCTGGTCACAGGCATTTTTCTTTAACCACCAGACCACACAGCCTCCTAATCGCTCATATCTCAGCCAGCGATATCAACATGGTCTGTAGTTAAAATAAAAATTAAAATATAATATGCCAGTATTTATGGACAGGGATCTGTATTACACAATTACACTAGTGTTAAAGTTTGTACACATTGTGGCCAACACACTAACCTTTAATCATGTGTTTATATTCAGAATATTAATAAGGCATATAAAGATTTAAAATTATAATAGAGCTGTTTACTGAGGTATCTGAATACTGTAAATGGATGAGATGAAGAAAAGAACTGTGCTCTAAAGGGATAGGCTCTGAAGTAATAGATCCCCAAAATTATGGGATGCATGAGTAACACACTATATCAAGGTGCATGTGATATTAAACTGTCAAGTAATGTTGTGTAGTTCCTTCTTTATAACTGACAGGCTCTCCCTTGATTTTATGAGCTATATATATGGATAAAGGCTATATTTGCATCCTGAGCCATTCTTTTAAAAAGGCAGAATACCACAGTAGTGATGTCAAAAAGTGATAATTCCTCTAGAGGAAAATATACTTGAACTTTGACCCATTCCACTCCTCGAGACCATCACTTTCAAATCAAACACAAAATGTCTCGTTTTCCATCACTCGACAACACCCTCAGTACAGAAATGTTCATTAATGATCAACGGATAACAACATAGAACGTCTGTACAGCACTGAAACACTACGTATAAAAAACCCCAACTGTACTGCTGAACCTTGTCTTCTTTAATATTAGCATCACAAGGGTATCCATGTATTATAAAAAATAATAGATGGGCCTCTTCAGTGAGTTACAGGAAAACAATTCCATCTCGGGGTTTCTGTGACAGTTTATAAATTACTTGACCTTCGGTCTCGTAATTTATGACGTCACAGAAACCCTAGATTAAATAATTTTCCTGTAACTCACTGAAGCCCACCTATTGTATATATATATATATATATATACCGTACCGTCCACCGTCCACACTGTTATATTGTCAGATACCTTTAGTTAAATATATGTGGATCTTTATCATACAGTAGGTACTACGCCTCATTTTAGCAGTTGTTACAGTTCATAATTATGAAAAATGGGTCCCTCTCTTTCTCTCTCATATATATATATATATATATATATATATATATATATACACATACACACACACACACACATTTACAGTATATATACAGATAGTACATAGATATCATTATACCATATATATGTAAAATATACATATGTTTATATTCACACATAGTATTATTAATTAGTATTACTAATAAAAATTAAACAAAAAGGCTATGGCACTTTTCCACTTTCCTTCCAGGTAACACAAGCAGACAGGCTGGAAGGATATATTCTATCTCAGCTCTCAATGATACTACAGTACTCTACTGAGCATCTGCCATTTAATCCTTTGATACCAAGAAAATAAAACATTCTCACCAACATGAGTGATCACACAGTGCAATCGTTGGTTGAGCTCTTGAAGAGACATTTCTTCCTCTCTCAGCCAGAAAAGCATTTCAGATGAACCTCAACATCCAAGCCCTGCAGCCGCTCCAGTAGAGGCTTCCTTTACACACAAAGCAAAAGCCACTCCCAATGATAAAGGTCCTTTGCAGAAAAACGTCTGCCTTGGCCGTTGCTGTTTTATAGTTTGCTGTTAAGCATCAAGGTTTAGGTACAATGTTTGATGTTCACATTAGCACCTTGTGAAAGATGATGCTGCTAAGAGTCCTGTTTCAAACCGGTGTAGGGCTGCCTATCATTAGGGCTGAGTCAGGCATGATGAAGCAAATCAGAACGTAGCTACCTGCCTCAAGGGATACAGTGGGTGGTGTGGTGTCTTGTCTTTAAAAAAAAAAAAAAAACCTGAACTAGATTTCAGGGACTGGAGCTGGCTTTCCATGGGGGCTATACAATTGAAGCAGCCTGGCTCCAGCTGAACTGACAGCCTGTTCAATTCACCAGTTATTCCCCAAAGATGCAATTGGTGCTTAATTTATGCTTTCCCCTATCACAAAAAGATAATAGCACTGGATTTTACTATTCAATTGTCCCTCCTTCTTTGTATGCAGAACATTGCTACACTGTAAAGCAATTATACCCTTCTATAATTCTAAGCATTGCCTTTTATCTTGATTACTTGCTATGTCCTTGATATCATTTTACATGATAATATTCACGCAAACAATAATAACTCAATAACAATAAACTCCAAAACAATACTATTTCATATTTCTTTACATGTTGGTTTCAATTGTTTGCATTTCCAACTTATAATATCTGTTTATTAATTGGTCATATTGTTTTCATTATTTCTTGGATAACTATTTTCTAAACAAGAGTAACCTCTATACATGTTGTTAATCGTTTCTGACAGTACAGTGCTGTAGAAGCAAATACAGAGACTAGCTGAAATACTGTATTTACATTACTAAAGACCAACAACTCAACATCCCCTGAGGCACAGTGACATGCACCTTAGCAACGAAAGGCCCGGACCACAGCTGCTCTCTCTGGCTGGTTTAACCCTGGGGGCTGCCTCTCTGAGTGACAAAGGGAATCAGTGCAGTCTAGCCTCTGAGGGGCTGATCTGGGTCCCCAGCTGGTACTCTGAAAACAGAGGATATATACACAAATGGTGTGAAAAACATAAAACTGCAAGCTGTTATCATAGATATGCCTGGTTTAAGTGTTAATGCTAACGCGTGGCTTTACTCATGTCTTGTCATTCATGATCAAATCAATGAACACTGTACTGTCTAAGACCGATATCGTAATTAAAAATAAAAAACTGGTACAACTTATCAGTTCCATTTGTCAATTCAAATGCAATTAACCTGTTTAATTAATACCATGAGCAACTGTCAAATATTTACCTCAAATATGCTATCTGGAAAGAATATTTTATTGTTTTAAGATAGTTGATACACTGACTGACATGATGCAAGTCTGATTTTTTCATAAAATGTTCCTGTCTATGGAAATTATAAAGCAGTACATACAGTATATATCTGATTGGAGTTATTGTTACAAAATGAGTCACCTTGCTTTGAATATCATATAAGTCTTCATAGTAACCATTGCAGAGGTAAAATGAAGAACACATCCCAATATGCTGTTCTGCTGTCTATCAGGGGGTCGAAGATATTTGCTATCATAGATATGCCTTATCACATGCAAGTGGTGTGAGTAAGGTAAAACATACAACAAATGCCCAACCCCAAACCAGCACAGTTTTTCAGTGATGAAACTTGGTTTCAACATTCTTAACCACATTTTTTGAGGTTCCAAGAAGCTAGCTGGTGTTGACCTACTTGTATAATTGATCATTTAGAAAAAGAAAAAAAAAGATGCAATGCTATGATAAAAAGCCTGGTCTTAAGGGTTCAAATTGATGACAGATATCTGGGTCAGAAACAGCCTGATAGAGAGCTATGAAGAGGATGATGTGGTATTATTTTGTAACGAGTATCAATTTGTGGCAGTGGACACCTACATCAAGAAGAACATTTCAGAATGAATTCATTAAACCGAATGAGCAATTCAACGAAAGAAAAAACACCTGTATCTATTTGCTCAGTAATGAGAATGGGTCAGGTCCAGTGCTTTTAATTGCACTTTATTTGTCTCTATCTTCCTGTTTTCAGTCGACTATGAGAAGGCATACATTTTAAAACCTGGATGATATATAATAGTCAATTAAATAGGCATACTTACATTTCTGTAGTCGAGTTGTGCTTGATATTAACTGTATCCACGTTTCAAAACCCCTATTGTGCAAAAAATATCCATGTAAAATGGCTTCAACCCAACGAACATGCTTGAAGTTAATGACATTGTTACTGATTTTTTAAAAAAAAAAAATTTTTTTTTTTACGTTTGATACGTAAAGACATTTGAAGCTGCTGCTAATGTATCCTGTGTGCTGTTTTACAGAAAATGAAAAACTGGAACAGTATTCAGTCCAGGAAACAAGGGAATAAATGTCAGGATTTGATTGGAGGCAATCCTGGACATGGCCCTACTCGTTTAAATCCTTGGAGGAATTTACACTAAACCAGCTTTAAATTCTAGACAAGATTTAACTCAAAGATTAGCCTATTGTAATTATGAAGAAAAAAACAAGTTCCCCAGCTGAAGTGTAATGATAATGTTGCATTCTCAAAACGAAGTAAATACAATCTATTTATCATTATTAGTTATAATGAGATTAAGTATTTTACCCTTCACGTTACCTTATAAATCGCTTGATTGGGATCCACTGTTGCTTTCCACTTGTGACACAAATCCCTGAACTGTGACTAGAGAACAAATGCTACTGTATATTTGCAGTGCTGCATTTTGTAATATGATTATTTTAATCAGTCTACAATCCAGATACAAAACCTAAAAAGTGTCTAAAATGTGTTACATGAACATGTTTAGATAGTAGACAGCAGGCTTACACATCCCTTAAATACTACCACGTTGTACTGCAGTCATACTGCATTGCTGTGTGAAACGTTAATCCCACAATTTAGTCCTTGCTTCCGATTATTAACGTTTGCTCTGCTGAATCAATGTCAATGGTACAAAAATGGTGCAAACTTTCACTGGATCTCACTTGTATTTTACAGTTGACAGCAGTATTCTTTATTTCTGAATATTTCTGTCAAGGTTATGATATGCCTATTGGCTTTGCGTCAGTTGAACATATAAATACAAAAACAAACATATTTGTAAAACAAATAAAAATAAATAAATACAAACTTTTCTTTATTGTAATAATTTTCAAACATTATTTAATTGGCTGCTTTTATATTACATTTTTCCATGAGCCGATGCGCCAATATCAGCACTAGTCTTGCGTCTGGGTAAAAGGCGCACAAGGTAAAGGGGATGCGCTTATATTAGCGATAATACAGTATGTAAGTGGCAACGTTTAATCCAAAAACAAAGCGCGTTTATTCTTTATGCAACATTTTGACACTTGACAAATAAATATTTGGAACCATGATCTGACTAGTTATAAAATTCCATTAAATCCTTCCGAATTAATTTTCAGGTCTGATGTCGGTACGAGTGTTTTTCTCTGAACGCAACACTGTCTAGACCATTTACGTCATCACTTTGCACGTGATCTGACTGAGGCTCCGGAAGTGCAAAGAATCGAAGGGAAGGGGTGTCGCTGTAATGTAACTGCAGTCTGGCGGGAATTTGTGGAGCTTAGTATGCTGCAGTTTATCACACTGGCGTAGAAGCATATGATTTTAAAATTACAGAATTAAACCTTTTTGTACATAAAACGAAGACAGAACAACATACGTAAGGCAGCATAAATGAACAGCAGGTGGATACTCTAAACAATTGGTGTTAAAGTATTTGTGTCAATTGTAGCGTGGATTAAAGGTAATGTTGTTATTATTAACATTAATAGTGTCACAGTTTGTCTGTAAAAAGGTGTAAAAATGAAATAATTAAATTGTTTATTAAAAAAATAGCCATGTGTGTTCATTATTATTATTATTATTATTATTATTATTATTATTATTATTATTATTATTTATAAATAATTACAAACAAAACAAACACATTCTGCAACTTATGTAATGTTGCTCATAATAACTTGGTTGTGATTTTTAAAGATTAATGTATTTGTCTTATCAGTAGCAGAAGTATCTGTACACGTCTACAATTCTGTTTAGCCGTTATCTGTTAACACCGCTGTCAGAGAAAGATTGATTACCTCTTTTAAATGCTCATGTGTTTTGTTTTGTTTTTAAGCGTGAAACATGCATGCGTTTTTAAAGGGAACAAGCACCAGCACCAAACCCCAGAAAGACAAAGCCACCGCTGGAGCGAGTGGCGAAAACAAGAAGCAAAAACCAATCCCATGGGTTGAAAAATAGTAAGGCGTAGTGTGTGTAGCGCTAACCATGCTTATTGTCAGCTGCCTGTCACAAGGCCAACTGAATACCCTTCAGCTCTGTCTATGCATTGTTATTAGGACGCCTTTACAGTACTGTAAATATACATGGCTTATTCTACCCAATAGGGGTGCCAAAGTTGCTTTGCTTGGCAGTTGGAAGGTCATGGTGCAATTACACTAGAGGTAGTTCGTTTAAATAGTCTCTGAAAAGTCTTTCTCCATGTGAAGTCATCAGTTTAAGTACTGTACTTGATAAGTCCTCAGACAAACTGGCTGTGATTGTAATAAGTTAACAGATGTATTGTAGCAGAATACTGCCCTGATCTCCGGTTTGAGATGACCTGCTTAATGTAAATAAATAAATGTTTTTTTTTTTGGTGCAGTCGACCAAAATGTGTTGATGAAGTGGCTTTCCAGGAAGAGGTGGTTGCAGTACTGAAGCGGTCACTAGAGGGAGCTGATGTGAGTAGAATTTTTGAGACTGAAAACTAATGTATTTAGTAATGATGCATGTATGCTGAAATACCTTTATCATTCTGGCAATGTATGTTGTGTTAGTACTGTGAATTAAATCTTTGCTTTTATTAAATCAAGCTTTATAAAGTTTTAATTCAAGATCTTACACACACACAAACACAGCGCTCCCTCTATTTTGCTGACAATTCAATATGTGAAATATTGAAAACAGTGGATTTGTGAAGGGCCTTTATACAGGGAAATATAGACCTTTTACAATGTACTGTCATTGTGGACTAACAGTGAATTAACCAAAGGAGTGAATTGTTTAATCTGAGCTTCGTCCTCACTTTGCCTTATTGAAAGTGTTTTTGTTCAACCCCTAAAACAAGTCTGTATTATTATTATTATTAAGTCACAAGATGCCCCATCTGCAGACATAGGGTCACTTATTCCTGATTTTAAGTATTCTCATGCCTTGAAATGTAGCCAACCATTATGTTGTTGGCAAAATATCAGCTCCTCGCTCTCTTGGTCCTGCACTCAAGTCTGTAATAAACTATTCTGTTATTAAATTATGCATTCTTAATATTGACAGCATCCATTCCTTGTACAGTAAGACTAGCCCATCCCTTAGATTAGTATATTTATCTGGATATTGTTTAACTTAGATTTTAATATGGTTTTTGAATGGTCTATTCACATATGTTGGCAAATGATCGCCTTATTCTAACTTCTCATGAGAAAGCCCAAGTGGAAAGTATCAGGTGGTGCATTATAATTAGGGCTTCTGATTTTCTGTGTTTTCCATCGACTTTTCTACTCTCCTTTAAAAATTCAATTGATACCTGTTGAGCCTTTCATGTATCTCAATCACAACTGAGAAAAGTGTTAATAGTAAAATTAATTACATTTAAGTTTTTTTTTTTAAACAACTAAATTGACTTTTAAATCGTAAGTTTTACTTTTAATTTCAAAGCAGAAGCGACTCCTCTTTATTAATGTAAATACAGTCACGCAGAACGATTGTAATAAAGTGTGTCCAGAATCAAATACTTTCTTTTTCATTATAGCTCTTATAAAGATTCGTCGCTTATTAACATGTTGCGATCTCGTTTGTATGTTCTGCTTGTTAATGAAAAATTAAGCCTTGGCCAATTTAAAAAACAATTTAGTTATTTCACGGAGAAAGGAAAATGTACATGAAATCAATTTTACTATTAACCTGTTTCTCAGTTGTGATTAAGATACACAAATGGCTTAGCAGGTATCAATTGAATTCTTAAAGGAAAGTAGAAAAGTCAGAGTAAAACACTGAAAATCAGAAGCCCTAATTATAACTGGGGGCTGTCTACAAAAACAAACACAAATTCAGATTGTAAATAACTTAACTTACAACAGATTTTATTCATGCTTTAGACTTTGTGGTCAATTGACACTGTTTAGTTGTGATCATTTGTAGAGTTTTTTTTTCACCTGGAGCCCGTTACTTCATTGGTACCCAGATTTAATATAACTTTCACTGCTCTGACTGAGTTTCTGGTTTGCTATAAATAACCACAAGTAACTGTTCCCCTGACATTAATGTGAACCTCACTTTATTGAGCACTAGTTCAGCTGTAAACAGATACCAGTAGGAATACCTGGCATGGTGCTTACAGCAGCAGGTTTATCACAGTCCTGTGTATTTAAACTGGAGTAGAGAAAGCTTATATAACTTTTGTAAGTGCTGTATTTATAACATTTGTCTACAATGTCTTGGTAATATGAAATGTAATTTTTAGCTGAGTAACATATTTATGCACTGCAGTTGTTTCTGTGCAGATGAAAGCAGAATGTACTACCTGAACAAAAAAGTAACTTGGTTTTACCAGCCAGTTAACCTCAGAAGTGATTAAAGTGAATGGGAGAATCACATGACCACTTTTGTGTGAAGCAGTCTAAAGTGTTCAGTTTGGTGTCTATTAATTTATGTTTCAACATAGGAATTTTAAAGTGATTTTCAAGTGGGAGGTAAAAAACAAAGTCTTATAGACATAGTTGTCGAGCAACACCGTAATATTATGGAAATTATTGAAGTGAAAGAACTTGTTTTTCTTTAAATGTCATAAGCACAGATGTAAAGGGCAGAGGTCCAGATGTAATTGACATTGTTGCTCTTGTTTTGCTGTTTCTTGGCTAGACTCTTCTGCTATCTAATTTAATAAGTAGTTTGCACCATTATGTTACAAAACTAGTAAAGCACAACTTTGTGCACATACAAAATGAACAGACTTGGTAATTTAATATACTAACATATGTATTTATACTTTTGTTTTAATGAAATTATGTAATTACTAACACATATCCGGGGCTGATTCAGTCTTGTAGGATTTGTCTCTTGAGACATGATCTTCACTTTGTGTAACTGTAGCCCATTCTGACTGTACAACTAATGCTTAAACCTGAAAAATTAGATCTCTTAGCATGACAGCATCTAGTTTGTAGTAAAATATAATTTTAAAAAATCTTTTGGGAAGCCCAGTACACACAATAAGATTTACACAGGTCATGCCTTATAAGAAATCATGCCATGTATACCAAACCTAGAGCAGTATAATTTTTTTTGTTTTTTTCTTTCTTATTGTTTATTACAGCTTCCCAATCTCCTGTTCTATGGCCCTCCAGGTACTGGGAAGACCTCCACAATTTTGGCAGCATCCAGAGAGCTGTACGGGTAAGATAACTCACAGGAGCTCTGACTTGCTGCGTCATGATTTTGTTTTAATGCACAGCCAGGACGGGGGCAATCTGCTGACTTCACAACATTCTTGATGTGATTCCAAGAGAATAATCTCTTGCTCCTCATAAACAGAGCTTGCTAACTGCTAGCCTGCTTATGTTTTTAATGATTTCAGAAAATGCATTCACACAGGAAATAAAAAAGGTAGTGTTGCTAGAGTGCTTTGATTTTAGTCCTGGCACATTCCTGGTGTGTGTGTGTGTGTGTGTGTGTGTGTGTGTTTAAGTCATTACTCATGAAAAATGGGTTTGTTAGGAACTCTGTTACCAATTGCCCTATTACTGTTCTACTACAGAGAGCAATTATTTCAGGACACATTTTGTTTTTGCCTAGAAAACAACTAACTAGAAAGTTTCACTGAATAAATCAACTCATTATTCTTTACTTAGCTCTGGAAGGTCAAAACAGATCAATAATAATGTTCTTAAAATGGGCTACCCTTGACAACTTTTTTTTTAAATGTTAGAATTGAGATCGATCTATTGCCAAGCTGCATTGAGTCTATTATAATGTTATGGTTTTCCTGCAGACCGGAACTGTTTCGACAGAGGGTCCTCGAGTTAAATGCTTCAGACGAACGTGGCATCCAGGTGGTGCGAAATAAAATAAAAACTTTTGCACAGTTAACAGTTGCTGGGAGCCGTTCAGAGTAAGTGGGGTACTTTGGTCAGTAGCTCTGTGTTTTCATAAGTATTCATTTGTGTCACTGAAAGAGATCGTTTAGGCCAAAAGATATTCTGTAGTTTGTTTTCCATTTCAATTTCCCTTTCTCATCCATCTGTCTGGGGAAAACAAATTGAAATGTTTTTCCTTTAATACATTATTTTCTTCTAATATCCTGATTTTAGATGGCCTTCAGAAATTTTCACACAATGTTCTATCTTGCTCTAAAATTGAATTCAATTATGTCTCATCAAATTTTAGTTGCGCTTTTTCAATTGTAATGTTTTTTTTGTTTTTTTTTTCACCCCAAAGCGGTAAACCGTGCCCTCCATTTAAGATCATCATCCTGGACGAAGCTGACTCCATGACCAATCCTGCCCAGGCTGCTCTCAGACGCACCATGGAAAAGGAGTCTAAAACAACACGCTTCTGCCTCATCTGTAACTATGTGAGCAGGTCAGTGTGCTTCCAGATGTGTGCAGACGAACAGGATATATCAACAGTGATATCCCAAGTGTAATATCAGTAACTTCATAATATATGGGCTGAATGCGCAACTGACTTCAAATCTCCCTGCATTGAGGATCTTGTTGTTGTTTTTCCTTTTAGGATAATTGAGCCTTTAACATCTCGATGCTCCAAGTTCCGCTTTAAACCTTTAGCAGATGAAATACAGAAAAAAAGAGTACTGGAGATTTGTGAAAAGGAAGATGTGAAATACACAAAAGAGGTACATCAGTCTGACACTGCGGATTTACACACAGCCGAAATAATTTACTGATGCCAAATTTAGTGTCAGATAGTATATTAAAGATTTGTTTTTAAATGTTCTATTTATTTATTGAAAGTTAGATAATAGTTTTGTAGTATTGAAGATTTACAATTCATGTCATATGGTTGATTTAGAATTAAAAATATATATATTTATATATCTATATCTATATCAACATACTGTTGCACCTACAAATTCATTCTAATGAAGATGCACATTTTATGTGCAACATATTTCTAAATGAGCCTTAGAGTTAAAGTGATGACTTTTGTTTTTTTCTTTTAGGGAATTACAGCCCTGGTTAAAGTGTCTGACGGTGACCTCCGAAAGGCTATTACCTACCTTCAAAGTGCAGCCCGACTCACTGGGGGCAAGGAAATAAATGAACAAGTTATTACTGAAATAGCTGGGGTGAGTGGGGGAAAAATAACTGGTTTAGTATCTGTTTCTTCCTATGGCTATTAGACCCAGATTTCACCTAATGGCATTTGTTTAGTACTCTGGTAGGCTGAAGAAAGGTTTTACAATGGTAAATGTGTAATGGCTGCTGCATATGTTTTACCTGGGTGTCCTTTCTTTCTTTCTTTCTTTCTTTCTTTATTTTCTTTATGAAAATAATAATCCTGTTGTTTCTAGGTTGTTTCCAATGCGATGATCGACAGCCTCATACAAGCATGCTACAGCAGCTCATTTGAAAAACTTGAAGTTGTTGTCAGTGTAAGAAACATTGTTTCATATTTTGAGTACCAGTGAAAAAGCAATACATTCATGTTATAGTATTTTATAAGAGAAGTTTAAAAAGTAAACATAAACATCTGGTTGCTCATGCAGCACAAAATCACTGCCTTTTTCTTAGTAAGCAACTGTATTTTTCTTGATCTTTTATAATTAACTAATACGTTGTGGTTGCTATGATCCAACACAGTTGCAGGCTGTACAGGTGGTTTAGTTAAACTGTTGCAGCAGTTTAATTTACTTGTATGATATTGGTTTAGATGGTAGATGATATTGATCTGTATTCAGTAAAGTTAAGACTGTAAGTACAGTGATTTTACTGAATGACCAATTTAAAGCTTATGAACTGAACTGCATCAGTATCCAATATACTGCATGTTATATAATCTACTGGTACTCATGAACTGTTAATGCTAATATGTTGGGGTAGACCAATTAATTAGTTCTCCTCCTTCTGTGCAGAACATGATAAATGAGGGGTTTGCTGCTACACAAATTATCACCCAGCTCCATGACACCATAATTGAGAAAGAGGACCTGAATGACAAGCAGAAGTCGGCAATCACAGAAAAACTGGCGGTATGTTTTCTGTAAATTTAAGAATGAAAAGAAGCTGCTTCTGTTCATGTTAAGTACTATTTGGCAGCGTAGGTCATTATAACAGATGATGCCACTACAGTGTGGCAGATCTGTAATAAACACCACCTGAAGCAACTGTTCAGCTGCTCTTTACAGCCAATGGTACTTAAGTTTTTAAACTTTGTAATGTCATCCTACTGACCAGTAATCTATTAATGTGTCTCAAATTACTTTGGAACTTGTTAATGTATTTTAACCAGTCAGTTATTGTTTATCAAGGTATTGATGGGTGCTTGTTCCAATTATTCCTTTCTTGTTTGCAGGAAGTAGATAAATGCTTGATGGATGGAGCAGATGAGTACTTGCAGATGATTGGTCTTTGTTCTGTCATTATGCAGCAGGTTACGCAGAACTGACAGCAGACATTTTTTTGTATTTGTAACTTTGCATTCCTCCCTTTGTTTGAAGGTTGATATTGGTGCACTATCCTAAAATCATAATCACCTCCCACTCAGTGAGTGGGTTGAAAAGGAATGTGTTTGTTTAGAAATATCACTTACAACCTCTATGTTAAATCCAATAATAAAATATGTATCTTTAAGGAGACATGACAATCTCAGTGCTGCTTTGAAATTATTTTCTGAGTGAAAAAGCAGACAACACTGTCCAGTTCTGCTGCCTTGTATGTACACTGCATTACCACACTGTATTTGTGTATAGCATAATATATCATGTTAAATCACAGACATCAAAAATACATCCCTGGAGCAATAATGTATGAGAAACTAAAATGCCACTGCAGTCGGTTACAGGTGATTCCCTTACAGAGAAAATTTAAGGTAGGCATTTCAAACGTTTTGAAAAATACAAATTGAAAAAGTGCAGTGGATTTACATAAAATAAGCTCCCCTTATGATGCTGCTTAATTAATCAGGATAAATTGAAACTGACACATTCCCAGTTGCATAAACAGTTTGGTTTATATTAAAAGGTACAGGTGAAACCTGCATTAAAGACAATCAAAAGCAGTAGTTGCATGTATTAAGCTGTTTTTTTCCCCGATCTATTGCGATCCTGAACAGGAGCCCCCCCCCCACATCCAAACCTGTTTTATATAAACAGTTGTTGGAAGAAATCCCTCTTCTCTTTCAGTAATCTGCAATTAAATACAACTACACAAGCCCAGCAAGCTGCATGCCTGGTTGGTTACGAGAATAACAAATAAAAACAGATTGCTGGGGCATACACCAATTTTTAGATAAGACTTAATTATTGTTTATTCAATAAATACATATCCACAATACAGTTTTATAAACTATAAAAAAAAGTGCTCACAGAATTAAACAGGCAATGCTACTGAACTAAGCTAATCTTACAATAAATGCAAATATGTTAGTTTAACATAATTGGCTGACTTAATACAGCACTTGTATCTTTTAGTCCACAAGTAAATTATTAAACGATAAAGAACATTTATTACAAACACTTCTATGGAACTAGAAAAAAAATACCTAAAGAAATGGTGTAAAGACCTCATATCTATTGCCCACCCCAACAGTCTAACTGTAAGAGGATAAAGCCCAAAAGACTTCTCAGAGCTCAAAAGTCACTTAAAACCAAATCAGTATTTCTGATCCAGCATCAGCATGGAGAACAAGAGTCTATTTCCCCTCCCCACCCCCAAAACAACAATGCACCACTGTTTATTCAGCAACAGCAAGCACTGCATTCAAGAAATCTCATCCCAGGGTTTAGATCAGATCAGCCACATTCATAGGCATCTCCTCAACAGTAGTATTGTAGAATGTCTCAATATCTCTAAGAATTCTCTTGTCTTCTTCAGTTACAAAGTTAATGGCAACTCCTTTTCTGCCAAAACGGCCACCACGACCAATTCTTAAAAAAAACACAAAAAAAAACACACACATTAGGGGGGGGGGGGGGGGGGGGGGTTAGTGGATTTAATACTAAAATTACATTTATTAAGGCTGGTTGTTATTAGGAACTTTCCCTACAGGTCGTATACTAACCTGTGTATGTAGTTCTCCCGATTTGTGGGCAGGTCATAGTTAATAACTAAAGACACTTGTTGCACATCAATACCACGAGCCTACAAAAAAAAAAAAAAAAAAAAAAATTACACAATAACCTTCCATAAAACGGACTGCAGATCATCTTTAAAAAATGGCTTGTTGACTGCATTTTAGTGACACGCTACAACTGTGTAGCCCATCGTGGAGTGCCGTCTCTTTAGTCTTCCAAATGGCTTGAACCTGCTAGGCAATGAAACCCACAGAAGAAAACAGCCTTTGGTTGCAGTGCGTACAAGTCACAATTTTCTTTGAATTTAACCATCAAAGTAGTTCATACAGTGTTGCACTACAAAGCAGGAGTGTAACATTTGAATACAACACACTATTAGCTCATGAGCATGGCTAGCATACATTGCATTGTATTCAAGGCTCAGCTTACCAACAAGTCAGTTGTGATCAGGACACGACTAGATCCGGACCTAAATTCTCTCATGATAACATCCCTTTCCTTCTGGTCCATATCTCCATGCTGCAAAAATAAATAGAGAATTTACACCACCCTAAGGTTTGGGGGGGGAAGAGGGCAGCAAGACAGCTTAAGCTATCCCTCTATGTTTGTGACTAAGCCTCCCTGTGAGCCGTGGAAACAAGACAAAACGGGATAGTAAAGAACAAGTTCATTTGTGCAGGGGGGAGGGGGGAAAACGACAAAGCAGCACTCAAAAGCTGTATTGTAACTACATGTATGGGGTGGGGGAAGCACCTGACAGGGTCATGTGATACTAAAACCTGAGGAGTACTCCATTTGGCCTTACCAGAGCAGAGACGGTAAAGTCTCTTGCATGCATCTTTTCTGTCAGCCAGTCAACCTTCCTCCTTGTGTTCAAGAAAATGACAGCTTGAGTGATGGTAAGAGTCTCATACAGGTCACACAGCGTGTCCAACTTCCACTCCTGTAACAGGAAGACATTACATGAAGCCAAAAACCTAGACTTGATTAATCTGACTTAATTTGGTTAGATCACCACATCAATGTTGCACAGAATCTTAAGACAAAGGACACTGGACATTAAGAAAGAGGTCCGCCCCAGTCTCATTGCGATGCTGTGCATTTGCTCTTCTTCCTGGGTGTACTCCTACTAGCATCACTACAAGATCCAGGCCAGCAGGCTTAGATCTTACAGTTTTAGCAGAGTGCTTGAACAGGAAGACGGTTATAAAAAGGTTAAATATTCCCTGGACAGAAGCCAAAAGTGCCACACAAAAAGGCATGTCAGTTCCTGGTCTGTATTTCTTCAGATTCAAATACACTTAACTAGTACAAAGTTTCCTAACAAAGTTTCTGGACCATGGGGATAAATGTTTCTCAAACAAGTCATTTTTCAGGAGTTTTATGGTTGTATTGGTTCCTCCACTATGAATCAGGGAACAAGGAGGGATTTGTATCCTAAGCAGACATGGAATTGAGAGATCAGTTTCTGGTTCACTAGAATTCTGTGCAGTACTCTTACCTCTCTCTCTACATTTATGTAGAACTGCTTGATACCCTCTAGGGTAAGCTCTTCCTTTTTCACCAGAATACGGATTGGGTCACGCATAAACTTCTTGGTCACTTCCAACACATCAGCTGGCATTGTAGCAGACAGAAGCACCACCTTTTAAAATTAAAAAAATAATTAAATAAAAAAATAGTTAACATAGGCAATTCCCTACAAAAGGGATCCAGATAGTGGTGCTGATTTTCCTAGAATGTGGAAGGGTACAATTTAGCCAGAACACCAGGGTCATATCCAGATGTTACACTGAAATCTTGAGAAGAGGGCACTGGACATTAAGAAAGAGGTCCGACCTCATCTCATTTACGATACAGTGCAAATACTTCCCTTTGTGTACTCTGCTAGCATTATTGTTAAAACCAAGTCCAAAGACATAATTCACAATTTTAGCAAAGTGCTTTTATCAGGAAGGTGACCTACGAACACTAAAACAAGACTTAAATAAAACAGACAACTCGCCTGAATGTTTGTGCTCAGTTTCTGGAAGATTTCATAGATTTGATCCTTAAATCCTCTACTCAGCATTTCATCAGCTTCATCCAGCACAAACATCTTTATCCATTTAGGAGCTGTTAAAACAAAAACATTTAAATATTCAAAAATGACAAAAAACACTTGATATTTAGTTAAGGTTCAAGAAATAAGCAAAAAAACCAAAAACAAAAAAAACCCCAACCCCACACACAATACTTAACACTTTACATGGTCATTATTTTCTATTTCACTGTGCCTGAATTTTTAACAACCCATTGCATTTCAAAAGCTTACAGCTACTGAAACCAAGGTTAAGGTGATCACCTGAAGGCAACTTAAATTGTATCCATGTAGATGCTGTCCCTGCCAACTACATTTCTACTGATTTGGCATTCAACAAAATCTTGAAAAGGAAGATGCCAACAGATACAATACTGGCAGGGGTGTGCAAGACACAACTCCACACATGTCCAAGGGACAAAAGGGGGGGGGGGGGAAAGAGGGGGTACTTGCCCCTCCCCGTCACACATCATGTATGATTTATGTTTTATTTAACAGTGAACACAATCAATTAGTGGGGCAGATCTAGCTTTGTAGCTTGACGGGTTTACTCAATTCAAGACACACACAAAAGGTTCCCTGTAATCCCACCTAAATAAATGTAAAAATACTTTAATGAAATGTTCCTTTCAGTGCACTTTGGAACACACTAGCTAGTACATTTAAGCAACATACGAAGAGTACAACTATAATAAGCAACACTTGGGAGTTATTCAAATACAAAAATAGCTTCTGCCTGGTCCCCCTCCCCACCACTTTCTCCAAGTGGAATCCAACTTCTGATATACATGTGTTTTAGTTTGTTGCATCAGATACAAAGTCAGTGTCAACTATTACTGGCTGCTTTGTGGAATTCTAGCTTTTCAGTCTTGTAACTGAACCCTAGATTTTTTTAAAAGGATGTGTATAACCCATCAAGTCTCTGCATATTGTACTGTTATTCTACCAAAACACATACAATATTTACAACAGGCTCCATCAAATTCTGCAAAGACTGTTTTAAAAAAAAAAAAAAAAAAAGTGTACAACATTTTACAGCTACTTTTCCTCATCTAACATATCGTCCCATGATGGCTAACTAGTAGCTTCATGTTAATAGTTTCAGAAATTAATGGTGTGCATGTCCAATACTTCTGTTCAAATCTAGTACATGTTAATTGTGTTAAATCTTAAAAGTAAATATGGTAAATAGCAAACTAGGTTAGCAACAAATTTAAAAAGTTACAATTGCCAGGGAGTTTGTATTGAAATGCCTCTTTAAATATTCCCAACAAGTACTGTACAGGCTTGACCAAAGTAGATTTTTTTTTTTTTTTTTTCTAATCCGCCAGTACCTTAGCAACTATGGTGTTTCTTTGTTGTAACTTTACTAGATTGCTGCATTTAAAATGTCAGGTTCATGTATTAAGCACCATCACATATTCACTGATTTATAAAAAAAACAGAAATGCTTGAAATTTTTAAGATTGGTCTTGGCAGCCATTTCTGGGTTTCTTTGTAACCAATAGAAGAGCAGATTTTCCCACAACTAGCCTATCAAAAGTGATCAGGGTGGGACAAACTTTAAAATGTGTGTAGGCACTAGACTTCGGCAATTCAGTTTTCAGAAACTTGTGGGGCTCTCTAGAAATACACCCGGAGCGATTTTCTAGCAACAGAATAAACATTGAAAAAATAAGATATACAAACCACTTGTCCGACAGGCAAAGTATAACAGCAAATCTTGTCCTGGGCGTCGGGCGATACG
This sequence comes from Acipenser ruthenus, assembly GCF_902713425.1. NCBI lineage: Eukaryota > Metazoa > Chordata > Actinopteri > Acipenseriformes > Acipenseridae > Acipenser > Acipenser ruthenus. The sequence goes on from NC_081205.1 coordinate 25,297,181, forward strand.
AATTGCACAACCCTGACTGGGAAGGTGAAGCTCAGATTAAGACCTTTCCTCAGGTTTTCAATAAGTCGTAGTACTCAGCTACATTTAATAGTTGATAAGCTTGTGCAGAAACACAGCTGTGATTCTGTACATGGACAACTGCAAGGTAATTGAGTATAGCCTAAATTAAATAAAAGTACACTACTGTATTAAGAGTGATCAGTTTAGAAAGGCTGTCTCCATTTTAAGTCAGTCCCGAAAGATGGTAAAGCATCACTTCACTCTGTTGAAGGGATATTGTCTTGTGTCTCTGCCTTACACTTTTTTTTTTTTTTTTTTTTTTTTAAATGGCCCATACTTACACTGGGAACTACTTACACAGGTATCTCCTGTTCAGCATGTCAAACACTCGCCCAGGTGTTCCAACAACGATGTGGGGAGCCTCCGCCTGGAGCTTCTGCATCTCATTGCGGACGTTCGTGCCTCCAATGCAGGCATGGCACGTGGCACCCATGTAGTCACCCAGAGCCAGGATTACTTTCTGGATCTGCAATAGTGGGTATATTTAAAGCTTGAATATGAATGAATAAAAGCAAAACAAACAAAAAAATCCATTAATAATGCTTAATTGTCTGGTTTAGTTTTATTACCTTATTACATGAAAAATATGGTGTTCGTGATCAAGCGTCCCTGTCAGTCGTTGGAACAAGACAGCCAGGGATAGTATAAAAACGAGTTAATTTCCGCAGGGGGAACGACAATAGAGCACTTCGCAGCTATATTGTAACTTAACCTGCATATCTAGGATACTATCAAAATAAAACTATAGCTGTAAAGCTTTCTCATTAACACTAGCACAATATGCTAGAGAACATTCCAAAGGTTTATCAAAAGCAAGACAGCTTGGAACTGCCGAATGAAACATGAAGTGCTTTTAAAAATAAAAAATGGATTTTGTACCTTGTTTTGAACACCATCCAAATATGCTGCCTTGGTCGACAACACTGCTCTATACTGTAATGCAGAGTTAGATTCTTATGACCTCAGGTGCAGCATACCTGTTGAGCCAGCTCTCTGGTCGGAGCCAAAACCAGAGCCTGAGTCTCCTTCTGGTCAATCTCCAGCTGCTGAAGGATAGAGATTGCAAAAGTGGCTGTCTTGCCAGTTCCTGACTGTGCCTGAGCAATGACATCATAGCCTGAAAATACAAGGGATTCATCTTAGAACAGTAGTATACCATTTCAAATCATTTACTTCCAACTTGAACATAAATAAAACTTGCCGGATAACCAGGACATAAAGCTAGTCTCAATCTAATTCTTAAGTCTCTAGGATTTTTTTTTTTTTTTTTTTTTTAAATCACGTAAAAGATTGCCGTTAAGTTTGAACAGCTACACAACTTAGACAAGATGATATGCAATCAAACAAGATTCTCCATTCCAGGGCTGTCCCAGAAGATGGTATACCATCAGCTAGCTCAGGGGTAGGCAACCCTGGTCCCAGAGTGCCACAGACACTTTGGGTTTTTATTGGCTTAATAAGAATTACCATGTGTTCCAGGTATTTAGCAATTGATGATTAAGAGATACCTACAAAAACCTGCAGGATTGTGGCACTCCAGGACCAGGGTTGCCTACCCGAGCTAGCTCACTCAAGTCTAGCTTATGTTGCTGCTATGAAACAGAACATACAAGTTTCCACGTCTTACCTTTAATGCATGGAATGATAGCTCTCTGTTGAATGGCAGATGGCTTTTCAAAACCATAGGCGTAAATACCTCTTAGTAATGTTTCCTTTAAGTTCATATCATCAAAATTGTCCACAATTTCGTTCCAATTGCTCTGCACAAAAAGACAGACATTATAAAACATACCTACACTAATGTTTTATAAAAATATCACAGATTCCATACTAACCTCAATGACACCATCGGGTTCCATTCCTTCAGGGCCCCCATGGTCTCTGTCTCTAGAGCTGAAACAAGAATAGTTAATTTTAAATGATACCGTCTGCTTAAGAAAAGGTCACTCAGAATAACGTGCAACCTACCACAGTTTTTTAATTGTTATATACTTCGTACATTTTAAAATTTGGACGCTTTTGATCAATTTCAAAACTTGTATTAAAGAGCCTGCCCCAGGCCCTCACCACGTGGAATTAAAACATGAGTGATCAGCATTAAAAAAAAAAGTTTCTCCATTTCAAGTCAGGTCTGAAAGATGGTATACCATCGTTTCACTCAGTTATCCACGCTATCTAGTAATAGTCAGTTCATTCGCCTTTTAATGCAGAATTTGTATTTCTCTAGACTTGTTTTAGCAGTTTTAACTTAAAGCCAAATAATATCGTATACAACCTGCCAAAAAAAAGCCTTGCAATACCAGATATTTTTTTATCAAGCTAAAGAATCAGGCCGCCGTTTCACCACCCAGATTCTCTTCACCACTCCCATCCCAAATCGCGCAAGTTAAAGTAGCTAATGTAATGTGCGGCCAGAAAACGAAAGCAGCAGATATATATATATATATATATATATATATATATATATATATATATATATATATATATATAAAGAAATTCTGAACCTATAAAACGAGCCGGTATTGCCCTCCCACCAAAAAAAATAAAATAAAAAACACAGGCCTATACAACCTGAGCTAACCATGCAGGTTTCGCAATTCTTTTAAGTTCTCACTAAACAGTTGTCGTGTATAAACTGTATTTATTTATGCCAAGTTCTATCGAACATTAATATAATTGTATACAAATAAATTTGCGAGATTTATCCTCCGTTTGCTGCGTGCATCACGTTTTCCACCAGAATCATTTTAATGATGATATCACAGTCTAGAAGTTACCTATACATTCTTAGAATCATGCTATATTTGATCTTTTATTCGATCAATCCTCGGTTTTTCATTTTACCTGTTATAATCCGCAGAACTGCTTGACATGATCCGACAGACACCAGTAATCAATTAAAAAGGAGTTGGTAAAGCCACGCACAGCTATTTAAGCAACAGCGACTCAAACTTCCGGCAAGGAGAAACCTCCAATGTCATACAAATAGCGTTCATAAATGTATTTAATAAACAATATGTAGACTATGGTTTCTATATAAATTCTCATATGATTATAAAATTGATAACTTTAAAATTATTATTATTATTTTATAAAAACATTTGGAACATTTTGTTCTATCGGAAGGATATTGCAGTAAAAGGAGTTGTGCGGTTTGCTACGGGGTCTCCTGAAAAAAAAAAAAAAAGGGGACACCGGAAGCAGCACCAGTACTATTGTCTGATTGGCCAAAATAGCGTAAGTGAAGTGTGTAGTAATCTCTAGGTTGGGACAGTTTAGCAGTTCATGGTACGGTAGGTGAACGTGTCCTATTGTAACACATCAAATGTAATTTAGTTTAGGATATAATTTGAAGGCTGTTTTAGTTTATTTAAAATAAAGTGCCAAAAAGGTTTTTCGTGTTTCAGAAGGGTCCTAATACCTGAGTGAATCTACAGTGTGGTGTTTGTTTAAATTAACTTCACCCAATTTAAGATCCAGATAAAGTCTGGAAAACAAAACAAATAATAATAATAATAATAATAATAATAATAATAAGGGACTCACAAGAAAATTGTTATTCTAATAGTGGTTTTCATGCAAATAAAATAATTGTATGGTCATGATAAAACAAAAACCCATACTAATAACCTCCAGGCACTGGAGCTGGGAACCACAGGTGGTGTACACTAAGTGCCATAAGTTATGGCCATCATTTTGATTGAGCTGGGCAAAAGCTAGGGTATTCAGCTAGTCCCTGACATGTTATAATTGTTTGGCAGCATTCACTGTTGAAAATACAGTATCAGCAATAGCTGGTGAGCAGACACTTAGAAATCACTTGGGCTTCAGAATTTTACATTATTTTGTGTCCCATAAGCATGCTAAATTTGCAATCTGCTACATCAGCAAACAGGTATCGTTGGATCACCAGTTTGTTTATATTACCTAAGAAAGCTGCAGGCATATTAGATTACCTAGTATGATATATTAACAGTTCACATATCTTATATATAGGGCAGCAGTGTGGAGTAGTGGTTAGGGCTCTGGACTCTTGACCAGAGGGCTGTGGGTTCAATCCCCAGTGGGGGACACTGCTGCTGTACCCTTGAGCAAGGTACTTTACCTAGATTGCTTCAGTAAAAAAAAAAAAAAAAACTGTATAAATGGGTAATTGTATGTAAAAATAATGTGATATCTTGTAACAATTGTAAGTTGCCCTGGATAAGGGCGTCTGCTAAGAAATTATTAATAATGATAATATAATATAGTGTAGCAAATGTGAGGGTGTTTGGGAATGTTGCTGCTGGTGTCAAGGTACAATTGACTCCTAGGCAAGGATTAAATAATGTGTTATGCAGCAATTTGCCTACAACAACTGAGGAGTGGCCCTTGCTTTCCCCATGTTTTGACAACTTTGGCTCCTACTGTCTTCACAGCTGCACACAAACTCAACCTCCACCACTTTTTAGAATTCCCCATCTTCTCTAACCCAGACTGATGTACAATGTGCCACCTAGCTATTAATGCCCCAAGCTCAGCCTAATCAGAAATAAATGCAGCTGCCTCTTTATTCAAGATGCTCATCACACTCATTTGTTGACAGGTTTCATTGGCTGGTTTGAAAACAAGTAGACACAAATGCACAAACAGTTTTAAACACAATTTTATTATGAAGTGAGACACTTTTCAACATTGACATACAGAGCAGTACACCTTTTAGTAAGACTTTGCACCCTTTAAAAATGCACAGTGTCTTTTTTAATACAAGTCAGAGTGGTAAAACATGTAATTGTGTTCAATTACCTAAAGCCTTTTGTAACTGTACAGATTTACCAAAATAAGGTCTGAAAAATTTGCTAATATGGTGGTTCATACAGAACAAAAGGTCAAGGTAATCAAGCTTGATACATTTTTGGGGGTATAGTTTATTTATATCCTTCACAAATAAAGGCACTTAAGAAATATTTAAGTTTCATTATTTAACTAGGATTGTGAAATGGGGCTTTTATTGAATAAAATACATCAGCTGGGATCAAACACAAATTTAAATGTATGTTTAGGTTCCAAACTGAGTAGCAAACTAATTTCCAGCTACACAAGAAGACACTGAGGTCAAGCTTCAAGGTGTGAACAGGCTCTTTACAGACCTGCCAACAGGTCGGCATCGCTGAATGTGCCACTTTGCTTCGACGTGTCCTCAGGCACTACAGCAACTGATTCAGGCTGTGGGGCATGAATAACCACATGGGAATCAACAGACTTCCATGGTTTGCTGGGGCAGTGGAACAGGTGATGCAGATCCACAGGTCCAGGCCCTCCAACTAGCCCAGGACCTGATCCTATAGGGCCAGTTGGGTCAAGTGTAATGGGACCTGATCCTGCTGCCTGTTCCTGGGATTCTTCTCCACCAGCATGTTTGGAGTCTGTTGGAAGAGTGTCAGGACTCTGTGTCACGTGTTCCTTAGATTCATCAGAAGATTTTTTCCCTTCTTCTTGCTCCCCATCTCCATCTCTTTGGAGATCGCTGGGCTTTGTGTTATCGACATCGAGAAGGACAGTGCGGAAGGGAGACATGCCTGGGGGCATCCTTAAAAACACAGTCTGAAAAACAGACATTCAGAAACAGTTCATTAAAAACTGTGCAACACTTTATAATAATGGCCGTGAATGCATGATCTACACCAGTACCGTGAATAGTGGGTGACAGTAACTTTCAGAGGAACCTGAAGCTAAATGAAATACATTGTATGTTGTATAGTACATTTTATTGAGTTATAAAAATTATTTGTTGGCGTTTTTTTTTTTTTTTTTTGTAATGTAATGTAGACAGAGATAGAATAATGAAAGAGGGGCCTCTTTCCTTAATCTACTATTTTATGAAAAACTAAAATTCGTCTTACCAGTTCAAATAGATTTTATAAATGAAATTACCGGTATTTCCTCGGTTTCACAGTTTACATCAGGATGTACTTCTCCTTTCCATGGTACAACATAAATTGAAGCGTTGCAATTACCGACAACCTACACAACAGAGAAGATGGCCTTTTGTGAAGGAATCATTTTCAAAGCATGAGGTTTTTATGATGAATTCTATATATGTCTTAATGTAGTATTTAAAGTTTGGGATAAACTATTTACTTACTGAGTTTTCTGGCTGACATTCAGGTGTTATCTCCTCAAATTCTGCTTTTGAACAATTGCTCTGATGGATCTCAAAATGAGCATCGTACTTCCACCCAGCTACCACCTTAAGAAAGATCATTAAAGTGTTGAGGAAAATCCTAAACCACAACTTCAATTCTGAGACAATAATTAATGTAAAAAAAAATCTGGTATTCTGTAAAAGCTATAATATATTTAAATGTGTATCAAATATGTTCACGATCTGTAAATTTACAGCATTTCACTTTTGTATTTGAATTTAAATTCAGTTCAATTCATTATTGTTTTATCAGGTTTATAATAACCCTTTGAGATCCTGTAAACGGGGTATCTCACAATCACTCTCAGTGCTCTACAATTAAAATACCCATTTACTAACCTGTCTTGTAGCTTTCTTGATCGCTGAAATGACGAAATGTTTTGGGAAGTTGCTTTCATTGTTAAATTTTTTTAGCGCATGTTGCAAAGCCTTCATTAGTTCAGTGTTATTGGTCGGTATTTCCTGAGGGCATCCAAGACAATGGTAATGTTTAACAACAGTACGTTCCTCGTCTGCAGAAAACACGTGGTATTAAAAACGGCTTGAGCTTCCTTTTCTGTTTATTTCATTAACACAAAGTGCTTGTTAAAAGTAGACAAGAAACTTATTCTAAGCAAGGGGTTTGTTTAAAAGCACGTCGCTTTTAAGATGTTGTACTTAGTAGAGCTTATTTTCTGTTCATACATTTCTCAGGCAGTTATATACAGTGATATTACTCTAATTTGATTTTGCTGTGGCCACATGACCAGGTAACCCCCCAATCAACACAGTTTAATTCAGGACTTCTCTTACCAAGGGCATGACAGGCAACTGAAACAACCTCGTTGGTTTCCTCAGAATGTTTTACCACAGCTGTGCAGGGTCGCAGTTCCTATGAAATGAAAACCAAGAAAGGTTACATAGAATATAACTGATGCACAGCAAAATTAATATTTTTCAGCTTAAAAAAAAAGATAAATATAAAGTATTTAACAGAAGCAATACTTACAGCTTTACCCTCCGGCAGGTAGTCACATTCCAGCCAGATTTTGTCTCCCCCTACTGGGCAGTTGGATTCTCTGACACTATATTTGACTTTGTAGGTTGTCTGTGAGCCATTTTCAGACTGCGTGAGGAATGAAATGGAGGAGACATTTTGAACCTTGTTTAATACAGGAATTGCTGTTTCTAACATTATTGATTGATTTTATATTTCGCAGTGAAGGGCATATAATCATCCATTGATTGAACGTTCTAGGAACATACTTCAAAATGTTTACTGCAAGGCTTTAACTGGAGTAAGGGTTTTGAAAGGATGCCCAGTATTCACTTATAAGGACTTTTTGAGTCAAGCACAGGCTGTAAATAAGCCTAATGTATAATAACCACTAAGCTAAAATTGCTTTACCAATAGTAGCTTAGTAAACCCTTATAGGAACATGTAGTGACAGAGTTGTAAATTTAATCTGAACTGTGCTGCCACATAAAATTACAAATGTTATAGAAAAGTGGCATGCAAGACCTTTAAAACCAAAAAAGAACACTAGCAAATAAAATAACACATGAACTGCACTTTGTTCATAACTTGTTTACCTTTCCCTGATTTCTTATTGGCAATGTTCTTTATGAGAAGTTAACTGAAGTAAGGGAACTTGACTTTAATTAAAAAAAAAAAAAAATCCCTACAATCGAACCTCTGTCATGTTAGTCAAGCAAATTATTATTAATAGGAAGTAAAAAGTAGCCATTTAAAAAGAAAGAATCTGAAAGTCTGCCAGGGAAGCAAACATCTCATTTTATTGACATAAAAGAGATCATTGAAGACAGACAGTAAAAAAAAAAAAAAAAAAAGAAGATTTGTAGTAACATGGCACTTACTTTCTTGGCATTAATAATTTGGTAGCGTGCAAACTGATTGCCTGACACCAGTTCTTTGTTGTAGGTTTTGATTGCCTCGTCCACAGCAGCTTCAACTAAACTGTCATCACAAAAAGTTGGAAGCATTTCAGAATGGGCCCCTTTAAGACACAGCTGGGAGCAGACTAGAATAATTGCAAGTAGCTTCATAGTGGCAATAGTAAATTAAAGAAATGCAATGGTACTGTATTCTGAGAGGTCTATTCTTGAGTACTACTGCAATACTGATTGAGTCCTAAGCATTATATACTCAGCAGTAGTGCAAATAGAGCTTATTTGCCAAACACAACTGTTTAAATAAGAAGATAGACATAGAGGACAAAGGTCTGCTTATCAGTGCTCTCATGGTCACTCTGCATTTGTCAGTTTGTAGAAAGGTTTGAAGGTTTGCACTTCAAAATCAATACTTCAGGCCCTTTTATTGAACGCACAGATCTGCTAATGTCATTTGGAACCAATTGTTTGGTGTTTTTTTTTTCCAGTTTCTATCCAATTTGCTTTTCCGTTTGTTTGGGTCTGATGTACCGTACCTCAAGCATTCTGCATCATCTTAAAAGCTGATATTACAAGACCTTCCCAAAGTTGTAAGGTGGTCCAGATGGAAGTAGACTACCATATTCTTGTATTTCCCTACATAATGGACCTAAAGATAGACATAGAAATAACAATGGCCATCTAATTCTCCATGGATCTAAAAGCAATGTTACACAGTGTAGTCTTTTAATTGGTTTTCTAGAATAAAAACGTCTTTATTAAGCAAAATGTTTGCTTAATAAAGACGTGCAGGGGCGCCTCAAATAATGGTAGTCATTTATTTCCAATGCAGAATGGCTGGGTGTTTTCTTTGCAAACCATTTTATCCCCTACAACCCATTTATTCTTGTATTAAGTTATTTGTTATTTATATATTTTAAATGTCCTTTTCATAGTTGCAAAGAACATTTAACAGTTAACATTCAGTTAAATTTTAACGTTATGTTGACTGAACAGGAAGTGTAACAGTCAATAACCAAATAGTGATCTGTGCCAAAGTTTAATGCTCTGCATGGAGAGAAGAAAAATATATAAAAGATGATGATGTATAGCTACAGGTATTAAATAGCAAGTGCCCAGAAATTATAATTAAATTAATTTAATATCTACAGTACATGTGCTGTTTGACAGCAGATTTTCTTACAATCATGTTCATTTTTATCATAAAACATGATTCCTGGGTGTCTGTGTACTACATGCTTCCATATTGTCCTCCCAGGTCACACTTTCTCTCTCCTTTTAATCTACTTGACACTTATACCGCACTTCCATCTGCATCGTGAAACCTGTCTGTAAAGTTCAATCTCATCTCATTCCACTATCGCAGTCTACAGTCCAGTTTGCAAATGAATATTACACCAAAGTCAAAGATCACCTGTTTGTATCGCTTTTTTGTTTAACTTCTAATCTATAAATGAATTCGCCAACCTCTAATATTTCCCTGGCAGTATAATATATTCACAACCTTCATGTTCAGACTACATATTTTAGTTTCTGATTACATAAAAGAAGCAATACAAAAATGTACACAAATAATAAGGTTTTTTTTTTTTTTTTTGTCATACAACTTTGTTTTGCTACCCTGAGCTACAGCAGTACACTTTCCATTTAGTGTATTTTATACTTGACACCACTGGTGGACACAGCAAATTTCTTTTTTTTTTTTTTTTGGACTGAAAAATATAATTATATTTCAAATTATTACTTACAAAAAAAAGTTTTGTTTATTAAAAAGTTGACTAATTAGTAACAACTGTACTAAGACACAGCTTCAGAAGTTTCCTGCATTCACCCTTATGGAATATATATATATATTTAATATATAGTAGAAAAGTATGATCCGTATATTTTTCATATATAGAATGGCCCCTTTTATATATATATTTAAAATATATGGGATATATCATATATTAAAATATATTTTAGTCTGTAGTCCATATATTTATTTTATATGTTAAAAATATATGGTGCACCATATATTTTCATTAGTCTGTAATCCATAGAAAATAAATATATGGATTGCAGACTAAAATATATTTTAAATATATCCCATATATTTTATATAAAAAAGAGGCCAATTTCTATATTTGAAAAGTATACGGATCATACTTTTCTACCATATATTAAAAATATATGTTTGTTCCATAAGGGCAATTTCCTGCATTTTGACTATTTGCTATTACCTAAGACTACAGATTGGAATCCCTGGGTTCTGTTTGACAGAAATCTCCAGTACCCCTAGATAGTGTGGAGTTGTTTGAGCAGAATGCTATGTCGAAACCTTGGCTGCAGGAATGGAGTTGGTGGTTAAAGTTAAAAATTAATTCATTTCAGTAGTCTTTTTCCCTGGCCAGAAAATCTCCTACCTTCCTTTGAAGTTTTTTTTGTTTGTTTAGCTTTTGGAACATTAAAAAAAAATTAGGCCAGGAATATCAACATTTAACAATAAATAGGCACACTTTTGTCCTGGAAGGGATACTTACATGTTCCCCATATTTAATATCCTATCACATCTGTATGATTCTCTATTGTTATTTTGGCTTAGATCACTATTTGCCTGCTTACCAATTATTCCAGTAACAATTGCTTCTGGTAAGACTACTCAGGGCTGATTGTGAATAAATGAGGTGGGGAAGTATATTAGTGTTACACTATCCACTGAAGCCCATCGGTGAAGCAAATATAATAATCAAATATCTTTGGGTGAAGGATTGTGCAGGGATGCCTGTGCAACACTAATGTGGTTCCCCACCACACTTAATCCGAATCAGCCTTCTGTAGTCTTTTCAAAAGCAGTTTTTGCTCTAATAGTGAGTAAGCCTGGCAAATAAGGATATAAGCAGAAACAGCAACAGAAAAGCATACAGGGCATGCATAATAGGATATTTAAGAAAGTTATTTATGAAATAAAATAGGAATACAATGTTGCTGATATACAGTACATACATCATTTTATTGTTGTTTGATACTAGTTTTGAAACACTCTTTTTTAAAAGGGATTTTCTGTTTACTCACTAATAATTTTTCCAAATAATGCACATGATTTAGCTTACATGAACTTTCTGTTGTGCCCTATTAAGTTATGTTGTTAAAGCTTCAACACATGCGATTCCACTTCCAGAAATGTATTACAAATATAAAATGCCAAGCTTCAAAAACAACCCCTTTACAGCGCAGCCAGAGTCCAGCCTCTTGACTTTACATGTCTGGTCCTAAATGTTATCTTCATCCTTTCATGTTTTCAGTGAGTAGCACAGAAGCTTTTTTTTTTTTGTAACCAGTTTATATTCATGCAATTACAGTACAGCACTTTAAAAATGATGCTCAGATCAAATTGCTGAAAATAAACCATTTTAAAACTCTGCACGGCTTTAATTAAAAGAGAGAGAAAAGAAATTTGAAGGAGCAATTACAGTTTGGCTTTCGTTTATTGCTTTCTAGTTTTATTGCAAAAAATGGAGGAAAACTTTGGCCTTAAGAATGTGTTATAAAAGCTGTTACAAGCTATTATAGCAGTCTAGTAGGGTTACTGTATGTTAGATATAAAATTCCAAGTAACAGCAATGATTAAGCCAGCTACTAGTGGACTCTTTGTGCACTTGTTTACTTTCATCAGGAATCACAGTTTGACTGAGCTGGCCCTGACCTAACTTTTTTTTTTTTCAGACACACACACAAAAAAATGGAAACCAAAAAACGATTCAATGTATTAAAACAGAAGGTGGCATTTACATTTTTTCGCCAACCAGCAAAACTACACAAACTTTTGAGGAAATACTGACTGGCAAATCCAACATTAGTGTAACAGTATAAAACTAGTTTTTACTACAGTTGTATGGGAACCTTAAACATGTAAACAAAAAATGACAGTACAGTGTGTTATAATGATACCATATATCTATTGATGTAATCGTGGGATACCAACGTTTACAGCACTCTAAGAGATACTCCAATTATTTTAGGATTGGGTAGAAAACATGCTAATGATGATTTGGAGTAAATATCTTTGAGAATCTGGCTCACTGTAACCCAGGCCATTCAAATCCTGAGACTGTGTTTTTGTGTCACATATTTTAATATTTAAGTGAAATAAAAAAAGATTGTGGCCCAAAAATATAGTTACAAATCCTAAAGCCTGTGTAAAGTAATGACGCGAAAAGGCTCTGTTTTTTTTTTTTTTGTATGACTGATTCAGTTTAAGTGACAAATTTAAAAAATAAACCTTAGAACAGCAGATTCTAATCACACATCCTTCTTTTGTGAAATTCTGTAAATCACCCATGACTTGAACCACATCCTTCTTTGCTTCTTCTTAATTCTGCTTTCATTCTTCACTTACAGCGTTTTCTGATCAACGGTATTCAAATACTAATACCCAGTACAATGATGGACCAGCTGTTAATATTTTTATTATTAGGTAAGTTACATTTTTTTTAACTATATAATCAAATTTAGTTTATTTTTTTTTACATTTTACCTTACATTTTTAAACTTACACCTTTTGTAACTTATATTTGCAGAAAAATGTTTAGACAATATGATTAAATGTATTTTCACAGTAAACAACAATTTCTCGAAACACTAAACTAAAAAACACAAATATCTTGAACAAAGAACACTATTGATTATTTACGTTGTGTAATACAAGTTTCCCGAAGTAAAACTTTTTCCTGAAATGTATTTATATTTGATTAATTTGTGTTTTAGATACTAATATATTTTATTAGGAAATACAGTATAGACACAGCAGAAATTCACCAGCTGTACATGGATACAAACTAACAGTTCTAGGAAGTAAATGTATTCTGTGAGGCTATTATCATGGTTGAATCTTCTTCCCATAAGAGGAAAATCTATGTTATATGATGTTATGTCATATGATATACCAAAGTTGTTCCCTCTTAAAGGAATTAGTAATGAATATGTTATTTTGTGAACCTTGATAAACTTTGCTGAAATATTAGTCTGCTTGACTTTGTGCTCGATTAGATTAACCCTATACCCTGGCGGGATAAACCATAGCTAGATTTTATTAAAAATGTTACAACATTGGAGAAATACCCTGGATTTCATCATCCATCTGTGATTTCCCTAGGATTACCCCTGTATGACGTTCTGCTGTATAATAGCTATTTCCTGTGTTATTTCAGTAGTGATTTTACAGACGTGCTCAAATTTGTTGGTACCCTTACAGCTCATTGAAATAATGCTTCATTCCTCCTGAAAAGTTATGAAATTAAAAGCTATTTTATCATGTATACTTGCATGCCTTTGGTATGTCATAGAATAAAGCAAAGAAGCTGTGAAAAGAGATTAATTATTGCTTATTCTACAAAGATATTCTAAAATGGCCTGGATACATTTGTTGGTACCCCTTAGAAAAGATAATAAATAATTGGATTATAGTGATATTTCAAACTAATTAGTTTCTTTAATTAGTATCACACATATCTCCAATCTTGTAATCAGTCATTCAGCCGATTTAAATGGAGAAAAGTAGTCACGGTGCTGTTTGGTATCATTGTGTGTACCACACTGAACATGGACCAGAGAAAGCAAAGGAGAGAGTTGTCTCAGGAGATCAGAAAGAAAATAATAGACAAGCATGGTAAAGGTAAAGGCTACAAGACCATCTCCAAGCAGCTTGATGTTCCTGTGACAACAGTTGCAAATATTATTAAGAAGTTTAAGGTCCATGGAACTGTAGCCAACCTCCCTGGGTGCGGCCGCAAGAGGAAAATCGACCCCAGATTGAACAGAAGGATAGTGCGAATGGTAGAAAAAGAACCAAGGATAACTGCCAAAGAGATACAAGCTGAACTCCAAGGTGAAGGTACGTCAGTTTCTGATCGCACCATCCGTCGCTTTTTGAGCGAAAGTGGGCTCCATGGAAGAAGACCCAGGAGGACTCCACTTTTGACAGAAAAACATAAAAAAGCCAGACTGGAATTTGCTAAAATGCATATTGACAAGCCACAATCCTTCTGGGAGAATATCCTTTGGACAGATGAGTCAAAACTGGAGCTTTTTGGCAAGTCACATCAGCTCATGTTGCTCATGTTATGTTCACAGACGAAAAAATGAAGCTTTCAAAGAAAAGAACACCATACCTACAGTGAAACATGGAGGAGGCTCGGTTATGTTTTGGGGCTGCTTTGCTGCGCCTGGCACAGAGTGCCTTGAATCTGTGCAGGGCACAATGAAATCTCAAGACTATCAAGGCATTCTGGAGCGAAACGTACTGCCCAGTGTCAGAAAGCTCTGTCTCAGTCGCAGGTCATGGGTCCTACAACAGGATAATGACCCAAAACACACAGCTAAAAGCACTCAAGAATGGATAAGAACAAAACATTGGACTATTCAGAAGTGACCTTCTATGAGTCCTGATCTGAATCCTATCGAACATCTATGGAAAGAGCTGAAACTTGCAGTCTGGAGAAGGCACCCATCAAACCTGAGACAGCTTTTGCAGTTTGCTCAGGAAGAGTGGGCCAGACTACCTGTTAACAGGTGCAGAAGTCTCATTGAGTGCTACAGAAAACGTTTGATTGCAGTGATTGCCTCTAAAGGTTGTGCAACAAAATATTAGGTTAGCGGTCCCATCATTTTTGTCCATGCCATTTTCATTTGTTTTATTATTTACAATATTATGTTGAATAAAAAATCAAAAGCAAAGTCTGATTTCTATTAAATATGGAATAAACAATGGTGGATGCCAATTACTTTTGTCAGTTTCAAGTTATTTCAGAGAAAATGGTGCATTCTTCGTTTTTTGTGGAGGGGTACCAACAAATTTGAGCACGTCTGTACTTTTCTTTAAACCTGAACCTAATTTATTGTGTCACTTTCTTGTCAATGGGCTAACAGCAAAAATGCCTGTGTATACAGCAAGTCCATCAAGTGCCCCAAACAACCACACAACACCAGTACCAGGCTATACTACCACAGCAGCTAACCATTCTACTGATTCACAAGCCGTCCATAAAACTACCCAATCAGCTAACCAGACAACGGCATCAGGAACCAGTCACACAACTGCTTCATCCAACAGGACCGAACCCACCCTCATTCCAGTTGGTCCAGCTCTTTCACCAAAATATTTGACACCTCCAACTGGAAATTACACAATAACCAACAACACCACCGGTACTGTGTGTATTAAGGCACTTATGGGAATACAATTTACTGTGACAAGGAACCAGGTACTGTGTGTTTAATTTGAGCAAAAATCACTGTTGACAGGCTCAGTACAGAATAAAGGAAGTAAGACTCACTCAAGCCAAGATTTGGTCATGTGTTTATTTTAGGTTTAGCGTTGCCAGAAGTATTTACTAAACTAATTTATGTTCTGGTACCATTAAAAGCAAAGGACCAAAACACAATTTCTAATAAAAATGTGATATGTTGTTTATATATATATATATAAAGAGATATATTGTTTTTCGACACTTAACTGAACTTAAAGGAAATGAAAAGACACTGCAAAAAACAGTAATTTTACAGATTTTTTTTTAACAGTATAAAAATATGATTCTTTCTTCAACAGAGAAAATCCTATTTTAACATTAACCCTAATTCTACAGAAGCAAGGGGACTGTGTGGGGAAAACAGGTCCTGGTTTAATTTAAATTTTAGTGGAGGGTTTGTCAAGTTCACATTTATCAAGGTGGGTATACTGTATTACAACAATACAATATTTACAAAAATAAACAGCCAGCCAACAATTAATCTGTTTCATTTTTTAAAGCCGCACAGCATAATACCAGCTACGGTTTGACAGGATGCTTTGACTTAACTATTATGCATCTATTATTGTCAGTTTAAAGACAGTACTTGAGGCAAATATAAAACTCAATAACAAATATATATTTTAAAAAAACCCTCTCATTTGCAAATATTACTGTACATTCACTTCCTGTGCAGCAGACATTGTGGGTTCCCATTAAGTCAAACTCCTACCTGATCCACACACTCATTTTCTGCACTGCACAGTGGACTACAGATTGGGCGAAGTGTGGTCCTAATATTTGAACAGGAAGTGTACACCATAATTATTTCTCAGCTCAAAGAAGGAGACCTTCCAGTATCTAGCAAATTTAAATAATGTAAACTTAGAAGTAGGCGCTCACTCAAAAAGTGCTAAATATCCTGTCAACCTACTGTAATGTATTTTATTCCCGTAGAATGACGGTATATATTATGTTAATGAAATTGAAGCCAGTCTACTGTCATCAGCCATTGGTGATGAGACACAGATGAGTAAGTATGAATATTTTAAAACATTGCACACTTTTGTGAATGTGAGTCTTTCAAAATGACAGAATTACCTACAATATTTGAACAATAAAACAGTGAAAACAGAGAATACTAATGAACCTAAAGTTGCGAGCTAAGTTTTTGGGGTTGAAGTAGATTATTCTCCATATGAAAAGCTGCAGTGGTAATTGTTTTAAAATATATTTATCGCACATTTCTTTAATTTGTATTTTGTATTATGTTGTATTATTTAAGGACTATTTTCCCTCTGCATTTTCCAGAATCTTTTTCAAACTGTATTGCAGGCTGTTAACCAGGCAACAAGAACAATTATAGTGGCAGTATGATTAAAATCGAATAGTAAACTAGGACCAAAAACTGTAGTGTTAGAGATTTGTATGCATACTTTATATAATTCTATTTATAGTATGAATGCTCTTTAAAGACAAGGCTGTTCCCTTATAAAGCTTTTCCATGGTATTTTTGCAGGTTACCCATGCTTTTCCCATGGTTATAGTTTGCATTTGTCTTAGTTTAGCCTGGTTTGCAATGTTATAAATATGCTTTACCATAACTTGCTAATCTTTACAATGCTTACCTATGCTTTATTACACATTGCTCTGCTTTTACCATGGTACACGTTCATAAGGGTGGACCACATATTTATTTTGTTTATTGAATTTACTTTAGGTGAAGACTATCATGGCCATATAGTCGACAGAAAACTGTTTAAAGCAGCAGTGGACCGATCCTTCAAATGCACAAACCAGCAGGAAGTGCCTCTCAAGTGCAATTTCAATCTTTATATTGTGAATACTCAGTTCCAGGCATTTAATATCATCAATGGCCAGTTTGATAAAGGTAGGTTCACGTGAAATCTGGAAGTATTTGTTAATTTTATTTAATTAAATGTTAACTGTTCTGCTGAAAGATAACTTTACATCTTGTGTTGCATTGTGTATTTGTTCTGTTTTGTTTGTATTGCATACTTCTAACATGTACTCTTTGGACTGTGATTTCAGTGCAAGAATGCTTGGTTGATATGAACGAAAGAAACATTCCCATTGTATTGTGTGTCTCCGTGACTGGATTGGGCCTGATTATCCTTGTGACTTGTTTGTTGGCCTGGCAACGAGATCCCCAAGGCTTTGAAAGGATCTAAGATGAATTTCATCACTGTTCAGAAGGAAAAGGAAAGATACTCATTTACCAGTCAGATGCAATGCAAATTCCACTCTACTGGTACCAAAACAGTATTGAAACAATTCAACCTACCATTTATTTTAGGCAGGGGTACATCATGTAATGAATGTATTTGTGTGAAACACATTGCTGGGCCAAGTGGATTTGGTTTTGTTTGTCACATCTTTGTCAACCCTCGGGCTTGCTTTGTTATTTTGGGTGTATGCAATTTAAATATATATATTGGGATTCTGGAAATTTTGAATGTGAAATTAAAGACCAGCTTCGTATGGCTCTGTGTATGTATTATTTTCTGTTTCGGTCATCATTTCCGGGTGAATCTTATGCCATATGTACCAACCAGATATACGTGGAAGCTTAGACATGATACTGAGAGCTCTATTGGGGTTACATTAGTGCTTAAAACCACCTTAAAGAGTCTCCAGGATGTGATGACTTCCACAGAAAATGATACAAATTGAATCTAACGTACAGTATAAGGTAACTGACACTAAACATCTATACCAAGTTCATTGACAACGGGATGTCAAACGTTTTAAATCAATACAACAGTTGTTTACTCTGCTGCTGCTGTTATTGTTTTCTTATGCAACGACATGAAATAAACTAACATCATATTATTAACTTGTGTTAGACATCGTTATGTTACATCAATGATGCTTCTGCCCCCTGCTGGTCATTTTGTGCTATCTTTTGATGTGAATAGTCTGAGAAGGAACAATAGGTAAATTCCCCGTTCACCTGATTTTTAAATTACAAGACTAAAAGGCAGAAGATCAGAAAAGACCCTCGCCTAGGCAATGATTAAAAGTCATTTTACAGTTTTGGACCAATAGTTTTCAAGAGGCTTGCAGAATAATAATCTGGCTAAATAGACTAATGAATAATAAGTAAGCAAATATGTTTCATGCAGGTATTTCTGTTACTTTCACTATTACGGCATTTCTTCACTTTCAAACACCCATTGAATCAAGAGTAGTTCCTAGCTTTAGGACCCAGAAGACATCTTTATAATTACCCAACAAGATAGATTGGTTGAAGAGTTACCGCCCCTTCATAATTGTTCGATCTCATTGGTTTATTCAGCATATGGGCATGTACGGGTTGCGAAGAGGATCAAAAGTATCAATAACAAAAAAGTTGTTATCATAATCCTACCATATAGTGTCTTTGAGAAATTTTGCATATCATATTACCGCCGTGTGATACAAATGGTATGCCAAGATATAAACAATTAATAATGAACACTTTTTAATGGTTCGAATTTCGCGAACTGTTTAATATTTGTGCTGAGTCTGTGTTGCAAGATTACTGACAGCGTGAACATGGCTGCTTTCCTGCTGAAGGTCCAGGGTTGCCAGCGAGTAAGGGCAGTGCTGCAACAGTAAGTGAGGATAAATTGTAAATCAAAATGTATAAAATAAAGTTGGTGGCCAGTCTAGTTCTTTGCACGGTTTATGTACTGGTTGAATAGTTTAACAAACCTCGTTTAGAGCTGTTGTAGCCTATGGGCATAGTGTAAACAATAGATTGTCTTAACCTTGACATTAAGTGTTGTTACGTTAGCATAGGATGCTACCGTATGAAACGATTGTCTCCGTTTTTGCAGCTGCGTACATTGACGCGTATAGTAACTGCTTTTTGCATCAGTGATAAAGATGTAATTTAACTTAAAGCAGTTACGTATACCTACGTGTTGTTTCTTTACATAATGTAACTGTGGCGACGTTTTTGCTATTGTCTCTACTTTCAAAGGTTGTATAAAATGCCATATTCTAGCAGCATTTCTTTACCCAGTTTGAAAAGTATTTTCTTCTGCTTCATTTTCAGGAAATGGCTATGGACCAACGGGCCAGTGAGGTGTTCATCTCAAGGTGAATATGAAACTTTAGAATATGAAAAAGCATCAGCCTGGTTAATTAACAGAGACACCAAACCTAGTCAACTTTTACATGGCTAATTCTGTTTAGCACTACCACACAGAATTAAAGAACTATGGCAAATGAAGTGCTGTGCCACACATTAGCATTGGAAAGTTTCAGTTGTGAAGTTAATTACAGTATTTGCCAATGTTTTCATTTTGAATCTGATGTACTATTGTTGTCAGTACATTGTATGGTTTATAAAAAAAAAGGCAAGATATCCTCTCTTAAAACAGAAAAGCTTTAATAAATTTACCACAGGAGACTGGATATCAACTAGTTTTTAAATAAAAACTTTAAAACTGAGGCTCTGTTATTATAGGAAATAGTCGGTCTTGGTTTTACTGTGGTGTTTTATTGAGAGCGGTCATTGGTTTGTTGCAGGGCGGATCGAGAAAGTCCTTATTGCAAACCGAGGGGAGATTGCATGCCGTGTGATGCGAACGGCTAAGAAGATGGGTGTACGTTCTGTAGCCGTCTACAGTGAAGCAGACAGGCACTCCATGCACGTCGCAATGGTAAGAAAAAAACGTGCAACTCTTCACTATAATTCTAAACCTATGACAGGTTACATTAAAACAAATTCACCTTGTGCAACGTAACAAAAGGTAAAAGTGTATGAGTACTCTTGGCTAGCCTATTATCTGTGTAGATACTGTATATCCAGCCAAAACACCACTATACAGCTTTTTAATGTGATTAAGTATCTAGAATCCTTATTCTTTGTGTCCCAGGCAGATGAAGCTTATCACATTGGACCTGCATCGTCCCAGCAGAGCTACCTGTCCATGGAGAAAATAATGAGAGTTGCCAAAACATCAAGTGCACAGGTATTTGTTATGTTTAACAGTGGGCTAATTCAGCTAGTACCACACCTTTGCTCCATTTAAAAACTGTTGTGCTGTTGTCGAATAGTACTGTTTCAAAGTACAGGAGATCACATGTTGTTATAGCGCTGCTGTATGTAGTTATTAACACAGTGTTCACTTAGGTCAATAAAAGCTCAGTTGGGGGGGCTTCCGAGTGGCTCATCCAGTAAAGGCGCTCCGCCTGGAGTGCAGGATGCACCCTATAGCCTGGACGTCGTCGGTTCAAGTTCAGGCTATTCCACTGCCGATCGTGGACGGGAGCTCCCAGGCCGGGAAAAATGGGTAGTCTATTATAGGTTAATAGCGCACTAATGATTGTCAGAAAGATTTGTTCCATATATCATTGGTCTTCTCTTTTGCCTTTAGGCTATCCACCCAGGATATGGATTTCTGTCAGAAAACACTGAATTCGCAGAACTGTGTAAACAAGAAGGAATCATTTTTATTGGCCCTCCATCTTCTGCCATTCGAGACATGGGTATAAAAAGGTATGGAAAAAAAAAAAAAAAAACACAAGGGAATTGACATATATTTTCTATTTGTGCAGTGTATGGCTCAAGTGGTAGTCCAGATTACTGACATGCTTTTGACTTCGAACAATGTAATGTGTTTCTATTTTTTCTTACTTTAGTTCAATGTTATTGTGCTCTTATCTACAATACAATATCTACAATACTCAGCAATTCTATAATAAGTGTTGTATGAATTGTATTGTAACACTTGAATGTATTTGTATTTGCTTGCGATTGTAAGTCGCCCTGGATAAGGGCGTCTGCTAAGAAATAAATAATAATAATAATAATAATAATAATAATAATAATAATAATAATATAGTCAAACCCTTTTTGTTTTCTTGAAAATGGTTACTGTTTATTTTACAGTACATCAAAACACATCATGGCAGCTGCAGGCGTTCCTATAATTGAAGGTTACCATGGCGATGACCAGTCAGACCAGAAACTGAAGGAAGAGGCTCGAAGGATTGGTTTTCCTGTGATGATAAAAGCAGTGCGGGGTGGGGGTGGCAAGGTGAGTGTTCTGCTGGGTGACATCATTAGCACTGAACCATTCCAATTCTTTTGGGACTCTGAAGTTTCTGTCTAATATATCCAATAATAAAGCGGTATAATGGACAATAAATGCCCCAGTCAGTTTACATTCCTAGAGCATTCCATTTTGGGGTATCACTCACTATGACATGACTTCTCCCCTGTTGCTTCATATTTGGCCTTCCATTTGATGGTGATTGTTACTGAGCGGCATGCTGTTGATGTTCCTGTGTAGGGAATGCGTATCGCTGGATCAGAGGCAGAGTTCCATGACCAGCTAGAATCCGCCCGCAGGGAAGCACGCAAGTCTTTTAACGATGACGTCATGCTGGTGGAGAAGTTTGTAGAAAACCCTAGGTATGGTATTTAACAAGATGCACTTTTTCTTTTTTTCCCCTCATTCATCCTTCTCCCATCACTGTGTTTGTACCAATGCAATCCATCATCAGCAACACATTATACACCGTCTTAACTAGTTGGGAACCCCAAACCCTGTTATTAGTAATTGTGCTGATTGTAGTTATTTGCTTGTCTTTGTTTTTGATCTTCTTCAGACTTCTATTTCATCAGTAATCAACCTCTTCTTCCTAATAGACACGTGGAAGTGCAGGTGTTTGGGGACCAGCACGGCAATGCTGTCTACCTGTTTGAAAGAGACTGCAGTGTGCAAAGGAGGCATCAGAAAATCATTGAAGAGGCTCCTGGGGTAAGGGGCTTATTGACAGTCATGACAGTTTTATTGACTCAGCATTGTCTTGTCAAAGAACACCAGTACAACAGGCTGCAGACTGCATTCTTGTATTAATACATTTCCAAGCCAGTGTGGGACTCAGGAAATTACAATATGAAACCATTAGGTGATAACATTAGTCAACGCAAACATTCCTATTCAGGGGGAATATTGTAGGAATAAATTGGTAAAATACTATGAACTACATGCATATATAAAAAACAATGTGTACCATGGCCATGTTTAAATATTATTTTGAAATATTTACCAACACAGTTTTATGGTTTTGTCTGAAAATCTCTCTCAATCCCACCACCATCCGCACTGTTGTCACAGAGATTGCAGAAGTTCTACTGTTATACTGTGGAGTTACCAGGAAAACAACTGCTGCTCTGTAAATAACGAGATTGCAGTTTTTCTGTAACAGTAAGAGAATCAGCCACTTCTCCTGTTTCCTCTACAGCCTGGAATCAGTCCCGAGGTTCGTCGGAAGCTGGGTGAGGCTGCGGTCCGAGCCGCTAAAGCTGTAAATTATGTGGGAGCTGGTGAGTAGAAACATGTTGGACTAATTCATATTCCGGGAATGTACACAGTAATTTACACTCTTTAACACTGGCTCACAGGTACAGTGGAGTTCATCATGGATTCTCAGCACAATTTCTACTTCATGGAGATGAACACGCGTCTGCAGGTGGAACACCCCGTCTCTGAGATGATCACAGGAACGGACCTCGTGGAGTGGCAGCTGAGGGTCAGAACGTTAATAAACATTTACATTAATAAATAGTCCTTATTATATTGTGTTTAAAAGGCCCCTCTATTTAAGTTATATATCCCAATAAGGCAGATGAAATAGGAAAATAAACGTTGACGTACTTAAGTTGTTAGAGCACATTGGAAAATAGGGAGCCTTGTCCCACCCTTTTCCTAAGAACAAAATTCCCAAGATCCACAATTACAAAAAAAAAAAATTAACAGTCTGCTTGATATATGTATGAAGATAAAAGTTCAACCCTGTATAGATTGCTTATACTGTGTTTCTTGTGTAAAATACTGTAAGCTTATTTGTTGCCACCAGAGGGCGCAAGCACCCTCTCATTTGAAACACAACAAATTAAAGGAAGAAATCTGGAAACACCTTTTGTAACCTTTAAGTTTGTAAATTATTCCCAACAGGTCTGCAGTTGGTCAATATACAGCGTACCCTTAGAACTGTTTTAGTCCTCTGAAAATGTGCTCTTGTGTTTGCACTTGCATATGCTTCCCACATTGCCAATCCTACCATCTTTTCACCAGAGGAGTTAACATATTTTTACAGATCTGGTGGAGTGAAGGAAATGTGGATAGTAACATGATTTAAGGATGGAAGTTTCATTAAAAAAAAAATGTTTTAAGGAAAAGTGACACTTTATGATTTAAAAATCCTCATTAAACAAACGATTGCAAGCTTTCTGTCACGTGATTTTGGAAAACAGACTCGTATTGAACAGTTTGATCCAGAGATACTTCTGTGCAAAAGTCTTAGACATGTTGCATTTTTCTACTCTGATGCATTATGAGCATCAACAATTTACTCAGTAGAAAACACTAGTGGAGGCTTTGAGTAAATTGTTTATGCTCATAATGCATCAGAGTAGAACAATGCAACATGTCTAAGACTTTTGCACAGCAGTGTATGTGTTCATGATTGATTTATGGGAGTCCAACCATCAAGGGCAACAATATTGATTTACCGCCTCGCACATTAAAGGTAATTCTTGTAGTTTTTCTTTTATTAATTTATTTTTATCAGGTTGCTGCAGGAGAAAAACTCCCATTGATGCAGGAGGAAATCGAGCTGAAGGGTCATTCATTTGAGGCTAGAATTTACGCTGAAGATCCCAGCAATGATTTCCTACCTGGAGCTGGGCCCCTGCTCCACCTGTCTACTCCAAGAGGGGACGATTTCATTCGGATTGAGACTGGAGTAAGACAAGGTAAACCGATCGATAAACTCCTAAATGAATTCTTCCTTTTAAAACAGGATCAGCTGAGTAAAATGACTTCTACACTGAAACGGAACCAGCCTCTGTAGAGTCTAATAAGAGCAGCACAATTCTTGATTACCATATAGTGGAGAACCTTTGAAGGAGTGATCACGTCAATCCGTCACATTTTTACACACACAAGCCAAACAACAAAGGTTCACACAGTACCTTTTTTGCTAAATCTTCACTGTGACAGCCTCGATTCACACAGACTGGAGACTGACCAGAACAAACATTTCTTCTGGTTTAAATACCTGTCTGCTAATTGCAGGCAGGTGATAATGATTACAGGCTGGAGCCATGTGAACCCCATCCTGGCTCCCTCCTGTGGCATTCTGGGGGTTGTAGTCCTGCAGCTCCCTCCTTGGACTACAACTTTTCTCCTTTCTCCCCCCTATTCTGTCACCAAAAATATATATATATATATATATATATATATATATATATAATATATATATATATATATATACATATGATAAAAGCTTCTAGGAATGTTTAGGTGATGTTTGCGTAGTTGAATACAGCTCTGCTGTGTGTGTGTGGGGGTGGGGTGGGGGGAGTGTATTAGGAACAGTTACTGTTGCTAAGCGCTGATAAGAGTGCTGACAATAAAAGTGACAGACGCTCTAAAGCCTAGGGCCTGCCTTATCAGTGGAACTGTGACTTCAATTTAAAAGCCTGTCTGAAGGCTACTTTTGTTTGTTAAAAATGTAATTAAAGGAATCTCCTGTATCTGTGTGATTCCTGCCTTTCTCCTTAACAACTTGGACATGCTGTCACAGGGGTGTTATACTGTGTTAAAATTATGATTATGTCTAATATTAAAAGGTTAACAACAGATTTTATTTATTTTCCTTTTAACCCCCTTTGAATTCAAGCAAAGGCTTAGTTTATGTGGTTCCTTATCTCTGGTTTATATTCAAGTTGTATTTCTTGGTCCCCAGGTGATGAGGTGTCTGTACACTATGACCCAATGATTGCTAAGTTAGTGGTTTGGGGAGAGGATCGCTCTGCAGCTTTGAAAAAGCTGAGATACTGTCTGTACCAATACAATGTAAGTACTTTCCTGTGGACAAGCTTTAACAGCTTCAGGCTTTTTGGTTCATTTTTTTATCGGCTGATGCATTCACTATAGATCTGTTCCCATTAGTTTTTATATTTGCTTTCTATCCTCACTCAATAGAGAGTGAAGATTTTATAATCAATAAACCTACAGAAAACCATATTATCTATCGAAAGTGTGTGCAAGAAAACAATCACATCATCAAGGGGAAGGTAAAAAAGTTAATAAAACGACATTTGAAGGTACATTTTTAAAAAGGAGTCTGTCTGATTTATGAAGCCTAATTTTAAATCTCATAGCTTTTTGTCTGTCTCTTTTAACAAAACAAACACATTATTTGCCCAAACAAAGATAAATCCACATATCTCAATGACCAAAAATGAGCTAGATTTGCAAGTGTCTGGAAAATAACAGGCATGTATATGTACGTGATGTCTGGCTTGGACAGATCCTGGGTGATTTTGGTTGCTGTTTAATTCAGCTGTTTGTTCCTGTCTTCATAGATTGTAGGCCTCAGCACCAACATTGATTTTCTGCTGAGTCTGTCTAGGCACCCAGAGTTTGAGGCTGGCAACGTGCATACCAGCTTCATCCCTCAGCACTACAGTGAGCTCTTTCCAGCCCCCAAGACCACATCTAAGGAAGCGTTGTGTCAAGCTGCTTTGGGGCTGGTATTGAGGGAAAAAACACTGACAAGCAACTTCATCGCACATTCAGACGGTATGAGCCTGCTGGTTTGATCTTTATTTATATGGTGCTGCCTCTTGTGTGCAAATAAATCTACACACAGTCTTACAGTTGAAATAAGTAGCACCATAAACAAGTTTTATGGTGACATTTCATTTCCAGAGACACTGTAAATCTGTATACAGGTCTAGGAAAAATGACTCCAGTCAAAACAACAGACCCGAAATCAAATCCAATATACTCACATGTATATTTACGTGTATTTTAATCATAAGAAACTGAAACTATTTATTTAGAAGTTTCTTTAGTGCTGAACGAGTTAAATGAAGAGCTATTGATTGACTTAGAATAAGGATATAACATCATAAAGCTGTGCAGGAATTTTATTTATATATATATAGTACTGTGCAAAAGTTTTAGGCAGGTGTGAAAAAATGCTGTAAAGTAAGAATGCTTTCAAAAATAGACATGTTAATAGTTTATATTTATCAATTAACAAAATGCAAAGTGAGTGAACAGAAGAAAAATCTACATCAAATCAATATTTGGTGTCACCACCCTTTGCCTTCAAAACAGCATCAATTCTTCTAGGTACACTTGCACACAGTTTTTGAAGGAACTCGGCAGGTAGGTTGGCCCAAACATCTTGTTCTTCTGTGGCCCAAACCACAGTTCTTCTGTGGATTTAGGCAGCCTCAGTTGCTTCTCTCTCTTCATGTAATCCCAGACAGACTCGATGATGTTGAGATCAGGGCTCTGTGGGGGCCATACCATCACTTCCAGGACTCCTTGTTCTTCTTTACGCTGAAGACAGTTCTTAATGACTTTCGCTGTATGTTTGGGGTCGTTGTCATGCTGCAGAATAAATTTGGGGCCAATCAGATGCCTCCCTGATGGTATTGCATGATGGATAAGTATCTGCCTGTACTTCTCAGCATTGAGGAGACCATTAATTCTGACCAAATCCCCAACTCCATTTGCAGAAATGCAGCCCCAAACTTGCAAGGAACCTCCACCATGCTTCACTGTTGCCTGCAGACACTCATTCGTGTACCGCTCTCCAGCCCTTCGGCGAACAAACTGCCTTCTGCTACAGCCAAATATTTCAAATTTTGACTCATCAGTCCAGAGCACCTGCTGCCATTTTTCTGCACCCCAGTTCCTGTGTTTTCGTGCATAGTTGAGTCGCTTGGCCTTGTTTCCACGTCGGAGGTATGGCTTTTTGGCCGCAAGTCTTCCATGAAGGCCACTTCTGACTAGACTTCTCCGGACAGTAGATGGGTGTACCAGGGTCCCACTGTTTTCTGCCAGTTCTGAGCTGATGGCACTGCTGGACATCTTCCGATTGGGAAGGGAAGTAAGCATGATGTGTCTGTCATCTGCTGCAGTAAGCTTCTTCAAAAGAGCTTGGACAGCACATCTGGAAACCCCTGTCTGCCTTGAAATTTCTGCCTGGGAGAGACCTTGCTGATGCAGTATAACTACCTTGTGTCTTGTTGCTGTGCTCAGTCTTGCCATGGTGTATGACTTTTGACAGTAAATTGTCTTCAGCAACCTCACCTTGTTAGCTGAGTTTGGCTGTTCCTCACCCAGTTTTATTCCTCCTACACAGCTGTTTCTGTTTCAGTTAATGATTGTGTTTCAACCTACATATTGAGTTGATGATCATTAGCACCTGTTTGGTATAATTGTTTAATCATACACCTGACTATATGCCTACAAAATCCTTGACTGTGCAAGTGTACCTAGAAGAATTGATGCTGTTTTGAAGGCAAAGGGTGGTCACACCAAATATGGATTTGATTTAGATTTTTCTTCTGTTCACTCACTTTGCATTTAGTTAATTGATAAATATAATCTATTAACATGTCTATTTTTGAAAGCATTCTTACTTTACAGCATTTTTTCACACCTGCCTAAAACTTTTGCACAATACTGTGTGTGTGTGTGTATGTATATGTATATATATATATATATATATATATATATATATATATATATATATATATATATATATATATATATATATATATATATAACTGAGTTTTCCTCCTAAGTAGATAGCTAATATCATTGTTACTGCTTTTGCATTTGGACAGTCAATGGCTCTTATTATCCAGGTGTTGGTAAGCAGAAGGAGAAGGTGTTTTTGTTATAGGAGATTATTGTTCATTTCAGAGTTTTACTGACTAAAGAGATGGAAAAATACGCTCTTGTCTTTTTGGTTAGAGATTGTGTAATCCATACAATATTTGAGCATTTGCTTTAAGAGCAGTTTTAGAGAAGCAGAGAGTTTAAAGGGGCCTGTGGATATCCACAGGTATGGCATTGTTTTTAAAAGCTGAGTATTGTATGGTATTCTAGCCGCTAAAATCTGATTCTGTATTTTGTTTTCCAGACCGATACTCTCCATTCGCTTCATGTAACGGAAGGAGGGTAAACATTTTATACACCCGAAACCTGATGCTGCTGGATGGAGAAAATAGTAAGTGTTAAATCCCAGACGACGACAGACATGTCAACTGAAAAACCTTATCTACTCGAACTTCACATGGCTAAAGCTAATTTTAGATTTGTAATGACATTGTGTGCAATGCCATTCAAGCAAAGGGACCTGATTGAACTTGAATGTGATCTTCCATATCATTGATTAAATGTAGGTGTTATGCACACATGCTTGCAGCGCATGTACCCGTTTTAAATGCTTTCTTATGGAGAAGTTTGTTTCTATGGAAGCTTGTGACTCTTATAACATGAGAATGCCTTTGTGGATTGATTTGAAAAATGTATGTTCCATCTTAACTGTGGCATGAAAGAAGCAGAGTTGTAGATTTCTGGAACAAAATGTTCTCCCAAACCTGTTTAATGAAGTGGAATGTTCCCTTGTGTAAGAAATAAACTGCATAATCAGAAATCTGAAAATGCTATGCTGTTAAAACCAAACACTTTCTTTCACAGAGATTGAAGTAGCTATTTGCTACAATCAAGATGGGACTTACAGAATGGAGGTAAGTTAATTTGCAATTCTGATTACAGGTTTACAATTTGAATGTATAATTTCCCCAAACATTTCCTACATGGCGCTGTTGTGTATTAAACTGTCAGACTCGTGGGTGAAGTTGAAGTTGTAGTCTATTTTAAAAACATCAGTTTCCCTGTTCTTAATTAGCCTTGGTGCTATTTTCATTGGTTGTCTTATTACTGTGCAGTTAACCTTGTTATTTGTAATACATGCTCATCACTTGGATAAGTCTCTGAAGCTACAGCACTATAGATAAGCCCTCTCTTCCAAATTTGCATACTTTGCTGGAGAAAGAAATGAAGCTGCTGGAATTTCCGTTATACCAAAGTTAAAAAGCTGTCTGGTTTTATTTGGAATTGGGAAGAAATGGTTTGGGCACTATTGTTTTTAAAAACAGCAAACCCTATTATCATTTTCATCTTCAGATTGACGGAGAGGTGTTCCAGGTATCTGGTGATTTGATTCATGAAGACAAAGCTTCATACCTGAGATGCTCAATAAACGGAGTTGTGTCCAAACCTAAGCTGGTCATTCTGGATAACACTGTCCACTTGTTTTCCATGGTAAACACCTTTGTTTGTTGGGTTGCATTGCTAGAACATGACAAACTGCTTTGCTTTATTTTCTTCATTCCTTGTTGTTTCACTAGGAGGGCCATGCTGAGGTGGCTTTGCCTGTGCCCAAGTTCTTGGCTGGTGTTAGTGCCACTGCAGCACAGGGTGGGACAGTGGCACCCATGACAGGAACCATTGAAAAGGTAGGTTTAATTTCCTAAATGCTATACAGTACGGTGCAGTAAAAACATATTTAAACAAATATTCTTTCATTTTGTATTTCATGTAAAAACAAAAGTAAAGTTTTGAGTAAAATACATTTATTTCAGATATTATTTATGCATTGGTGACTTTGCTGCTTCAGAGCTGATTTACTAAAAGCTACAAAGTTTAAAGATTGATCTGTAATGCAAAATCATATATTTATTATCTCAAGCTTGGCACACATGGTAAGACCTATACTGACCATAAGAAAGGTGCATTGCTGGTAGTTGCTATGCTGCTTCCTGTCTGTACAGTATTGGGGGCTTCCAGCTGACCTATAGAGGATGTTACAGTACATCGGCCCCCGGTTCAAGGTTGCACAGCCATCAGTTTTTGTTTTAGTCTTTTATTGTAGTTCAACTCCAGTGTTGTAAGCTGTGGTTCTATTCTGGATCTAATTTATCTTTGTCTGCTGGGCACCTGGACTGGAATACGAATCTGTCAACTGTAACCTCAGATTTATCATTGCAGCATCAGATCAATCATTGTCACCATTCACTGTGAAGCTACTCAATATTGTCTTTTCTGCACAGTGTACTCCTGACAGACAGGCCAGATTGCCTAACCTAATATTTAGTTTCTACACAAGTTACTTCTATGTAGTCCCATGTGTTTGTCTTTTACAATGTTAATCTGTTGCTGAACATGGTGAGGGACAATGCCGCTGGCTAATCAGACACGATTCTGGCAGTTGATAGAAACAAACTTGTCGCGGTCTATCTAGAGAACAGGTTTGTAATGAAACTTGCTTAGGGTTGTTTTTAACACAGTTATTGACATTATCAGAATCTGGGATAACAGGGGAACCTTTTTATACTTCACATTAACATGGCAGTTTTTTTTCCATAAACTTTGTAATTTATAGCCGTGGTGAGGGATGTTTGATACTAACACACTCATTTTAGTTATTTTTGTTCTTTTCAGGTATTCGTGAAGGCAGGTGATAAAGTACAGATTGGAGATCCCTTAATGATCATGCTAGCAATGAAGATGGAGGTAAGAAGATAATTAATAAAATCTTATAGGCAAAGATACTTTAAGGATTTTCTCAGTTCTGAGTTTCATGAACGGCACACTTGATTTATGCTTTAACAAAACGTTCCTTAAAACAGTTTTGTGAATGGGAAAAGTCTCTAGGTCTTTATCACACATCATCCTACATACATAAAATGAATCTCAAAAGTTAGCATGGTAACCCACTTTCGCTGTCTTTTGTAATACTGATGAGGTTTCATGGGATGAAAAATGTATGAATATTAGCTTTTTGCCCTAAGAGAATAGTGGTTATTTTTCCTAAAAAATCTCAGCATAGTGACACCCTGTTTATTTTTTCTGACTTGCACAGTAATGTAAATCTGTATCATCATGCGCGAATTCTGTTCTGAGCCCCTCATGTTTTCCTTTTCACAGCATACTATCCGGGCGCCGAAAGCAGGAGTCATCAAGAGAGTTTTCTTCAAAGAAGGTTCTCAGGCCAACAGGCATTCACCTCTAGTTGAACTGGAGGAAGAGCAAGCCATCTCTGAATGAGCTGCTGGATGCTTCGTGTGTGTGTAGACTCTGAGGTGTAAAAGCTGCACTAATGTGTAATGGGGGTGGAATATGTAATACTATAGTAGTGGTGACTAGTGTTTTGAATCCACATGGATAACTTGGACCTTTTCAAAAATAATGGAATCCACTTTTGGATGAAAAAAATGCATTGTACAGGTTGCCTTATAATTGCTTGCAAAAACTAAAAATAAATAAGACTATTTATTATTGTGTGTCAAATATGTTTATGATGGATTTTCCATATGCAGCAGTACCTAATTTGATATTGCTGTATCTAATAATACCAAAAAAGTAGATGTGAACCTTGTATGAAAATAAAAGTATAGGTCATTCTAAGACAATTGAAAAGCCTTTATAGATCATGTTTTTTTCATTGAATAATTATGATGAAGTTTTTCTATATTCAAAATATATTCAAGTCACAGTATATTTGATTTGTTTGGTTTATGTTTTGTAATTACAGTTTGTTAATGTACAGCACAGATTTATTTAACAAATTTACAGTGGTCACCAGGAAATCCTCTGGACATTTTATTTGTGTTACACATTAAACCCTGAAAAGGTATATAAAATACAGTTGATACATTAGATACAGGAGATTGACACATGGCTTAATATAATCAAACAGTTCAAATCTGACATGGACCTACAAGATCTGTAATGCAATTTAAAAACAAGCCTCCATAGACAAATATATGGCATTAGTGATACTAAAATATTACATCATCGAGGCATTACTGTCTTTATAAAAGTCACATTTATCTGATATTTTCAGAGCTGCTGAAAGTGTATTTTCTCTTCAAATCAATTCAATGGTAAAACTTGCACTTTTACCTTAGACTTCACATTGAGTGTTTTAAAGTTATACAGTAGCTGAACAAATCCATTCAAATGACGCATACAAAATCACACACAAGCTGTCATGTAAAAGATGTGTGACCCTTTCTTTTAACTCAATTTGCTTTGTCTGTCAACCTCTCAAGGCATCTAAAAATAGTCCTTCAAGGCAGGTGGTCTTTAGACACAGCTCATTTTGAATACACTGAATTCAACGGGGAATTACTATTGATTGGTTTGACTGTATGTGTGTGTGTGTGTGTGTGTGTGTGTGTGTATATATATATATATATATATATATATATATATATATATATAATGTAAATATCAGGAAAGCATTATGAGTTCGCTAACTCACAGCACTACCCTTGCAGTGATGTTTGATGAACCTCTATTGGCTCAGCATAGCTGTGTACTTTATACTTCCATGGAAGTCTTTGAGTTCTTGTTTCCCTGCCTGCTGTTGCTCGTACTGGGAATGTGCCACATGCCAGGTAAGCGTGCCTCTTCGATTAGTGTTTCGGGCTTTGCTACCTCTTGTGCTGGAGATACGCAGGAAAGCTGGTCTGCGACCTTCTCGTGTTCAGAATTCTTTTGTTCCAGAGCTACTTCAATGCTAACCACGGGTGACTGAGAGCTGGGAAGAGACAGGTATTTTTGTACAGCCTTTTATTGGCTCTTCTGCGATGGCCTCCAGTGGTTGTCTTAAAGTTTGTATGAGTTCAGAAACTGATAGTGTAGCACATTCCTCAGACTTGGCTTTGTGAAACTAGGATATAGCTTCTTTTGTGTTCGACTTGGACCTTTGGCCTGTGCCAGGAAGCCTGTCTGCATCATAGTTGGGCACTGTGGGAGGATTCATTTCAAAGCTGTCTTTATGAGAAGTCTTTTCACAGGGCTCATGTTCAGGGCTCTTGCCATGTATAACATACCCTTACTTATCTGTGCTGTGTAGCTGGAGAGACTTTATCTGCATACAGGGATGGGTTGTTGCTGTCTAACCAGTGGTTGGGAATTTCTAGCCATTTGTTCGAAACAGTTTTGTTTCTCTGTACATGCCAGCTTCGTTTTGTATTGAGTTTCTACTAGTTTGGGACTCAGAAATACTGTCGGTCTGAATCTTTGGGGAGGTCGCACTTCCTGTGTTTAACTGTTCAACCTGTGGGTTTACCACTGGCAATATGTAAACAAATGTTTGATTTGTGTTGCACGGAACACACTTCAGAGAAACCAACACAGCATTTTCAGTCCAGCTTTTTTTCTGTAACTTTCAGCAGACGTTTGTAACATTGCAGGTGCAGTGTCTACCAATGACTCTGTCGGAGCAGTTTTGACATCCACTTGAGAAATTGCACTTGTGGTGGCCAGCTTTGTAGAAAGTGAGTGGTGGTCTGCTGTCTGTTCATTCAGCTGAGTATGAGGGTTCTCTTGCTTCGCTGAGACTAATATTATCTCTGGATTCTGCTACTTTGGTTACACCCAGCCTGTGGGTGTTTATGTAGGTGCTTTTATTCTTTCTGAAGGGCCATGTTGAGTAGTGTTTTGAGCAAAATTGTGTGTTCCATCAGAAGGTTGGACTTTGTTTAAGGTAATCTTCTTTCCTGGCTCATTAAGAATGAGTTATTCCATTTTATTCTTGATACCGAACTTTGTAAATCTGCACTGAAGGAGCTGAAACTGAGCCAGTCGTGGCTTCACAGCAGCTTGTTGTTTTTCTTTTGCCTTGCTGTCCGATTTGACGGGTTTAGAGTTGTCCTTTTCCAGTAAAGCCATGTAGTTGAGAAGGTTATTGATTTCATCCACTGTGCGCTTTCTGGCTAACTTTCTGACAATCTGTCTTAAACTAGTAGAATTCTCATAGGGTGATTTATATATTTTTTAACCATTGTTTAAAATAGGCTAAAGTTTTCAAACAGCATATTTTGTTACGATTGCCCACTGAAACACACAGATTTATATTAAAAATGAACTAATAATTAATGGCAGTTTAATTATTATTATTATTATTATTATTATTATTATTATTACCATACTTTTTTTTGTCATTGTTACTGTATAACTTTGCAGTATTTGCAGTGCCATACTTTTTTGTTACGGCACAAATGCCAGATTTATGCTCAACATTGCTTAATATCCTTTAAAAACTAATAAGAATTTAAACGGGTGACATTGTTTCAAATTTGTTCACACTGTAATACAGCCTCCTAGGAGATCCAAGTCATATGTAGGAGATAGAAAGTCCTGCTTAGTTGATAAAAAAAAGTGTAGAGATTTTTTTTTAAATTGGCGCTAGGATACTTCCGTATTAACACAACTTCAAAGAGAGATGTGTGTTTTTAAAATGATAATGCCCCAATACCTGCAGTAAGAACTTCAGCCGTTGCCATGTGCATTAGTATATCCAAAGGAAATTTCCATTTAGCAGGATGCTGAACTTCTTTCTCCAGATAATGCGTGTCCTCCAACTCCTTTTAATTTCTGTAAACATATCCAATAGCCCTGGCGTGTGTTTTGGTACCCCACTGCATCACTAGGACCATTGCTGCTTTTATAGTTTTCCATTTCAAAATGAACTCTGCTTCCAGTCCTTAACACTTAAGATTTACTGAGACCCTACTGGCACACTGGGGTGCATTCTAGTTAGTGGAAGTACTGTATAGTGTTGCAAAGGCACCAGCGTTGTGCTCACTGTCTTTATTGATGCACTGATAATAGCAATACATTTTTATAGTATTACCTTACCCATATGTACTTTCAAGACAAACATTTTTACTTGCTGTCAGGTATCTGGTTACTTCAATGTTACATAGGCCTACTGTAATAACAAGCTTGTACAAAATGTCCCGTCTCATAAAACCTAATACGCTTCAACTATGCACACTGTTTTTACTATCTATCTATCTATCTATCTATCTATCTATCTATCTATCTATCTAGCCATTCATCTTAAGCATGCATCTAATTATTATTGTATAATAAAAACATTAACATGTATTTGGATAAATATAAGCATTCAATGAAAAAATCTATTTATGCATTTCAAAAATAGGTATATTTAATTATAAAATATATGTTGAATCACCAGATATATAATAGGAATGTGTATTAATTATGTAAAAAGGACTGATGTACCATACTTGCACACTAGCCTACATTTTTCATTTTGGAATATGTGACTTAGTTCAGTCCCTGCTGTCAGCTGGCATTACTCAGATATCTCGATGTCTTCTCTGTTACATTTATCATAAATTATATTTATTATGATGGCTGCATCACTATTTAGTAGATTTTTCCCACTGTGACAACACAATAAGTTCACCTATAGTGAAATTGCATTGTATATTGTGTGATGTTTAACATATAAAGCATGTTAACATTAAAAGCAAATACTTGGCACAGCAGGATACTGCTGATGTTGGCATGTGCAGAGATAACTAAACATGGTCAGGAAGCAGATGATCAAGTCACACAGCTGGTCCTCTAACCCCCTTAATGGTCTCACATTCAGTTTCCAGAGACTTTTAGTCAGATGGTGCACAAAAGAGGGGTATCCACTTGGTGGTTATGAATGTCACCACTTTTGAAATATAAACACAGTGGAATAACATGTATGTACAAAGGTCTATGAGATCTGTCATCTGTATAACTTTAATTACTGTATATATGTCCTGAAGTATAATCAGATTGTGATTAAATATTTTTACTGGCCCTTACATGGGAAGCTGACACAGGAAGTGACAGAGTACCAGGAAGCAGCAATCGGAACTTCCCAAAGCTGCAGTATGGTACTTGAAAAACAGAATAAGTTAAAGAAAAATACATCCACAGCATAAAGATAAGGTTGCTTTAATCACAGAGATATAGAACAAATATAATAATAACAAATAAAATACATTTTAAAGTCTTGGATAGCACCAAATTATTACATAATATATACACAATGTATAAAATACATAAACATACATAAACAAAAATTTAAACAAATAAAAAAAAACATATATTGCTTGTTAAAACACATTACATTTAGATTGGTTCTCTGGCACTGCTACATCACAAGATTCAATTACACGCATAAATAAACACATTCTTATTCTTCCTTGAAATGTATTATCCATACAAAAAAAAAAAGAAAAAAAAAAGTAAAATGGGGATACTTTGTGGATTTTTTTTGGTGTATGAATATTGTAAATATAACAGTGCTATAGTAATCCTACCATAGTATATTATACAAATCACTTTTATCCTGTATCATAATAGGAGTCTTAAAGAATGTCATTAAAAAAAATACGTGAAGGGTACCATTTATGGTCTGAAACTAGTCAATTAGTTTAGATAAGGGCGGCGTTATTTCTTACGGAATCTGCTTAGGCAGTGCCGTGGGTAACAATAAACTTGACCATGCTGGCTGCGTTTATCTTGAATTATGTCTGAGTCGAGAGCATTTACGAAAGCTTTGTTTGACAGAGAGAGGGACGGGGTCGGGACCCAGGTAAAAGAGTTTGGGAAAATACTGCTTGGAGGGCAAATCGAGAGACTCCCAGCTCCCAGGGCTGCCGCTGCTACTCGTGGGTAGTAGTGGGGCTGTTGTGTGGCAGTGCGCATGAGCAGGAAGAGGTAGTGGAGCCCGAGGACTGTCTGTCAATTACACACAAACATGGTAAGTGAAAATCCAGTTTGTAATTTCAAAATACCGTAACTACAATATCCGTAACGAATGACATATTTTATTTACGCCAGTTAGTGGGTTTTGTTTGGGTTACAGTTTCCTGCTAGTTAGGTTTGAATTCAGGGTTTCTATAAAGCTGAAAAGCAGAAGATGCCGGTTTCGCCGTGACGATTTGTTCTGCCGCTCAGAAGAGAATCGAAACCAGGAAGGCGTGTGCAATCGAGGACCGTGGATGAGGGGCCTAGCCCTGGTTGGGCTGTTGTTAGTACGTAAACCTGGCTGTAGCTATTTCTATTCAACAACAATGTCAAAATAACACATTGGTTTTGACAGTGTCTTTGTTATATGCACACAACATTGTGTTTATAAAGAGTATCAGTGCTGCTTGTTTTGTTTTGTTTTTTTTTAGCTTAAAAGTATCTGGAGCCACCTATAAACACAGACAAGATTTGAAATATGGTACAAACATGTAACATTAAAACCTACCG
Source organism: Acipenser ruthenus (assembly GCF_902713425.1). NCBI lineage: Eukaryota > Metazoa > Chordata > Actinopteri > Acipenseriformes > Acipenseridae > Acipenser > Acipenser ruthenus. The sequence continues at coordinate 25,334,545 of NC_081205.1, forward strand.
AGGCTGGCAAAAACTGTATTATCGCTTTACCTTTTCATTAAAATGTTTCGCATGGTAAAATAATAACATAAAGATCGGTTTTATATAGCTAGTTACAGTGAAAGACCCAACAGTAGTCATTGATAAATTATCTACCGATCACCTGTGATACTGTAGTAGCAACACATGTATTCACAAATCGGTAGGTTTTGTAACCTGTGTATACCTGTGTCAGGCTGTCATAAGTGTTTATTCACACATTCAAACCCTAAAACAAGCTGAAGTTTTGCGTTGTGTAATGTTTCATACTTAAATCTTAAATGTTATGCTTTTTAATTGTATATTGGTCTTGCAGTAAGAATGGCATGATTACTCCTTAATTTAACAGTGATCAGCATACTGTATCATGTTTGTATGTTGTGTGTGTGTGTATATATATATATATATATATATATATATATATATATATATATATATATATATATATATATATATATATAATGTGAATATACAAACATGCTGGGTCTCAACGCAGCATATAGGGGAAAACAAATTACTAGGAATGTGATAGTCCCAACTTCAGAGAGGTAGTGTGATGTAGTATTTAAAACTGAGTAAGGAGTGTGTGTCTATTAACCACTTCTAAAGAACTGATATCATTTGCTTAATGTTTATTGAGGAAGAATCTGTTGCTATACACCCTAGTAGATGTAAATGGTCCTACAGTGATAGATACAGTATATAGTGTTTCTCGCATTAAATCTTATGGTAAATAACTAAACTCCTCTATTGTTGATGTTTCATTATTGTAATTGTTACAGTTTTGTTTGCATTTTGTACAACTGTTTCAAAAAGAGACTTGTCCAGGTCCCTTTGTGTTTCATTAATGCTTGTGGAGATGAACTCTAAAAAAGGATACAACCTTTGAAAGATTAATGGTCAAGCTGTATTAACTCTCAATTTTGCTAACCTGTACTGTGCAGGTCTAGTTATTTTCGAGCCAAAACAGCAGACCAGTAAAAAAAAACAAAAAAAAAACCCAGCGATGATGTCTTCACTGTATATACCTATTTAAAAAAAAACTTAATTTGATTCTAATATTAATATGGGTTTTGGACAGAAAAAAAAATAGGACCACATAGGTTGTACACACTTGAATATATTTTTCTTTTAAAATTAGATTTATAAAACTCGAGTCAGTCAGAGAAAAATATTTTGAGACACCTCCGGGAGTGTGTTAATATATCTGTACATTTTGGCTGGTCAACACCCCAATTGCATCCCTGCTATTTTCAGCCTTAGAGTAAAGACAGAGTAGTACCCGACCAGTGACTTAAACCAAGCCCTTGAAGTGGTGTTCCTGTCCATGACCTTGAATGTATTTATTTATTCAGTCATTTATTTATTTATTATAAGCATTTGGATGAATGCTACTGTATAGCAGACATCAAACATGCATAACAATTCCACAGGAACCGTGTTGCACAGACACTGGTCCTCAGGCAGATACCCCACCTGTACAGTAAAGTTCCAGAACTACTTCACCTGTGGTGCTGCAAGTTTTGTTCTGAAGAAAAGCAGTCTTCCCTTTAGAGATTTTACCTAATTGCATTGAAATAATGTCAGTAGAACTTGATTACTGTTCCCCTGTATCAGAAACCAAGCTTTAGAAACACTCTCCTGAGTAATCAAAATGTTGATGCATTCTTGCATCCAAGTTTTGAAAAAGCGTGCTTTAAAAACAGATTTTTTTAGCTGGTTTGTGTGCTGTGTTCCATCACCAGTGTTTTCTTTTACCTCAAGCTGCTCTTCCAATTAGCCCCCACTGCTTTGTTTCATTAAGATCTCTTCTGAAATTTGCAATCTAATCATTAAGCATTCGACTCCCATGTATTAATTACAACAGAGGGTATTGGAATTGGGATTCCTCACTGTGCTTTTTAACAACTTGAAGGTTGATGATGTAGGCTAGATATTTATTACGCATGACAACATTGTAAAGAAGTAAGAGCAAAGTAATAATAAAGCAAATAAATAATGAAAAATGTGGGTACGAATGTTTGCATAATTTGTTAAGCAAATTGCAACATAATTAGTTAGTAAACTAAACTGAATGTGTAAAGTAGGCTTTTGTGAACAACATTGACTGTGGGGAAGTCTGCACATATCCAGTATCTAAATGATTGTATGTCTTGTTACAATTTTTTTAATTTTAATGTTTTATTATAGAATATGCATATTGAATTGTACTGAATACAGTAAAATGTAGATGCAAGGTATGCTTAGATACACCTTGTTCTTAAACATATGCAGTCAACATGTCATTGAACCAGGCTCTTCGAACACAGTATGAAAAACAAAGTACATGGAAAAACGCAGGCTAAATTATCAATTGTTCTTTCAACTGTTGAAACCAATATAGGGAACTTGCCAAAATAAAGGCAATAGGGATTCCTTGATCTTTGCATGTTTAAAATGAAATTACTGTGTTTTATAGAATTTGAACATTGGCGATGTGGTACACTTTTAACCATAATACATGTCCAAATTAATTGTGGCCTTACTGTAGTATTTATTTGATGTATTCCACATACACATACATGCATGTTGATATATGGTATATACATGTCATAGTACATAAAAGTAAGAGTACTGTATTGAAGGGCTTCTATTGATTTTTTTTTTTGTATTATTATTATTATTATTTATTTCTTAGCAGACACCCTTATCCAGGGCGACTTACAATTGTTACAATATATCACATTATTTTTATGTACAATTACATTATTTTTTACACATTATTTTTAAATACAATTACCCATTTATACAGTTGGGTTTTTACTTGAGCAATCTAGGTAAAGTACCTTGCTCAAGGGTACAGCAGCAGTGTCCCCCACCTGGGATTGAACCCATGACCCTCCGGTCAAGAGTCCAGAGTCCTGACCACTACTCCACACTGCTGCCCTTTTGTATTACCTATAAAGATTCCAGTTGTTAATTTAACCATGCTCACTAAAAAATAAACAGTCTACTGTAACATCCCTTCTTTCTGTTTAAATGTGTTTCTATGTAGTTCAAAAGTAGATGTCAAGTTCAGTCATGATTTACTGTACATTACATTATGCATCGACAGTGACTTTACTCTTTCTAAAAATGGTCTCCTGCTGCACACCATGGTATATCCAATCAGAATGAGAAAACAAAGCAAAGCGTCTTGTCCAGCTAACATGCTGTTTGTCCTCCACAGAACAAGCTGAAGTCCTCACAGAAGGATAAAGTTCGTCAGTTTATGATCTTCACACAATCTAGTGAAAAGACTGCAGTGAGTTGTTTATCTCAGAATGACTGGAAATTAGATGTTGCCACTGACAATTTTTTCCAAAATCCAGAACTTTACATTCGAGAAAGCCTAAAAGGAGCATTGGACAGGAAAAAGTTAGAACAGCTCTACAGTAGGTACAGAGGTGAGTGTATTGGTTGAGTGCTTTTGCATATGGATAGGCAAGCTTTAAAATGCATGACATTTTTAATAAACAAACATTTAAGCCTTTTTTTTTTTGTAAGGGAATATCAAAACATACTGATAACAGTTTAATGGCTCTGTTATTAGAGGTTATATACAGTCTATAAACATGCTGATTGCCATTAGCAGTTAAATATTTGTATTGGAAATAATAACAACTAGCAATAGACTTAACTAATTTGTAATCTGTAGGAAGAATGTTATATATATGATATGATTCATATCTAACCAGTTAGAACAAATACTTAAAGGGATGCTGGTAACATTTTTGTTTTTCATATTTTTCCTTATTAATTAGTGGAGCAAACTATGATACACACATACACAGACATTAGGAAAGTGTGATTCCACTTTAGAACCATTAAAGTCCTCTGTAAAAACATCAGAGAAGACTACTGCAATGACATGAAGGTAAAGTTCCATTCAAATGTTCATTGTCTTTTGTTTAGATCCTCAAGATGATAACAAAATTGGCATAGATGGAATACAACAGTTCTGTGATGACCTGGGACTCGACCCAGCTAGTATAAGTGTACTGATAATTGCGTGGAAATTTAGAGCAGCAACACAGTGTGAATTCTCAAAGCAAGAATTTATGGATGGAATGACAGAGCAAGGGTAAGTAAATGGCACAACGCATACAATCTGTTCCCCATTTGTGTTTTTAAATGTAGCTTTGATTGATAACCCTAGTGTAGTAAATCATGCTTTGTACAGCAATTATTTCTGATGCCAAATGCCACTGTTAGAAATGTGCTTTTTGCAAAGTTAAGCATTTGTCAGTACACAACCTCTGTCCTTGGTGTATTAAAGCTCTCTACTGTAAAAGGTAGCTGATTCTGTTTACAAATGTAATATAAGTATACTAAAATCTCAACCCTACAGTGGTATTCAATGCTTACTTCAAGTGTCTCTGATCACGACAAACAAACCCTACTCATGGCTCTCCTAATTCTTGTTTATAAGGTGCGACAGTATAGAAAAGCTAAAAGCACAACTGCCAAAAGTGGAACAAGAGTTAAAAGACCAAGGGAAATTTAAGGATTTTTATCAGTTTACATTTAACTTTGCAAAGAACCCTGGCCAGAAAGGATTAGGTAAGTGTAATTCCTCTAAATTTTTCTTAAAATACAAAATCTACTTCAATAATGCTTTTACATAATGTACCATTTCCTTTGTATTTGGTTACAGATTTAGAAATGGCAATTGCCTATTGGAATTTAGTACTTGCGGGAAGATTCAAATTCTTAGACCTGTGGAATACATTTTTATTGGTAAGTATTGAAATTCAAAAATGTAAATAAATAATTTAGGAATGTTTGAAAGGTCCATGCTAATTATGGATTTTCTTGGCGATCCTATATATGCAATGATAAAAAGTATGCATTCTTTTGTGTTTTTATTATAGAGGAATCAATGGTAGTGTGTTAGCGTATGTCAGTGTGTACTATATATACATACACACATACAGTCGCTGTCAAAAGTGTGTGTGTATATATATATATATATATATATATATATATATATATATATATATATATATATATATATACACAGATTATATATATATATATATATATATATATATACACAGATATATATATATAATTTCATACTTTGACAAAAGTATTTGGGCAATCATCATATTTTGTATGAAACCCATTCATTGCTAATTATTGACAATTATCATGATTGAAAACCAACACCTGATGATAATTATAAAATAGTGACAGTCATCAATGGCTGAAAAATAAATTGGAAATTTGTGCTTTAAAAAAAAAAAAAAGCAACAAAAATGGTTAAAACTAGATAGTACCGCAACAATCTCAAAATGAAAAAAAAAAGAAAAATGAGAAACTACCAGAAAAATAGCAGAAAGACTCGGTTTACTGAAAACCACTGTGTGGGCTATTATTGACAAACGCAGGAGAGCAGGAACTACTGCAACTAGCTCCAGGTGTGGAAGACCAAGAAAGATTTCTGCAAAATCTGGAAGAAGAATCTTTCGAGTAGCCCGGGAAAATCCTTTGATTACTGCAAATGATTTGAGACAAGAACTGAGAGAAAATGGTCAAGAAATTCATGAGCGTTTTTTTTCCATGGGCAAAAAAACCAAGAAGCAAACCTTTGTTAAAAACAATGCAAAAAAGAAAGTGATTGAAGTTTTCTGTTGAATACTTGAAGCCTGATGATTTCTTCAACCAAATATTATGTTCAGACGAATCCAAAATATCATTTTTTTTCACCAAGAAAGCAACAGTATGTTTGGAGGAGAAGAATTTAAAGAAAAGTTCATAATGCCAAGTGTTAAACATGGTGGAGGTTATGTTTTGGTATGGGTTTGTTTTTCTACTTCAGACACTGGAGACCTTTGTATTGTAGAATGATCAATGAATGCTGGAAAATATCAATACATTTTGCACACTCATTTGATACCCAGTGCTAGAAGGCTCATTGGATGGAAGTTTGTATTCCAGCAGGATAATGACCCTCAGCATTCTGCAAAGGAAGATTACAGTTATGAATTGGCCATTTCAGTCCCCAGACTTGAATCCCATCGAGATGTTGTGGATTGACTAGGACTGCTGTTGCAAAAAGGAAACCAAAGTCGATTGCAGAACTGGAAGCTGTATGTGTTGAAGAATGGGCAAAAATATCTCTGGAAAGATGCCAGGAACTGGTTTCAAAATAAAAAAAAAAATAACTGCGAGCTGTAAAGGAAGCAGAGAGTGGGCCCGGGACAAGATGATTTGCTGTTATACCTTACCATATATATATAATATACTGTATGACATTTGTTAGTTTTCATAACAAATACAGCTTATTTTCTTTGTCACTCTTTTCCTTCCTTGTAGGAACACCATAAAAGATCAATACCGAAAGATACCTGGAACCTCCTCTTAGACTTTAGTACAATGATAGCTGATGACATGTCAAATTATGATGAGGAAGGTAAATCATACTTTTTTTGTGTGTGGATTTAAATGTTTGAACTAAATCAGATTCCAACAAAAGGCTATAATTTACAGATTTTTTTATAATACTGCATTTTTCCTATATAGCAACAAACAGAAATACAGTAGTAACTTACCTGAGCACAAGAAAAAGCAGAAATAGTGTATTGAATGTAAAGGTGTGGTGCTAAATACACCAAAAGTGCTATCTCTCCAAAATGAAATCCAGTGACCGAAGATTAAGACTGTGCCACACATGGAACTAGCTCAATGCTTGAATTAGTTATGCATTTTAAAAGAAATATGAACAAGATTTGTCTTACCTGAGGTAGAAGAAGCGGGTTGTTCTATTCTGTGTGAAAAGGGGACCACAGTAGACCAATGTGCCATTCAAAGAATGATCAATGAGCTTCCTGCTTGAGTCAATTAAAAGTGAAAAAAAACTAGAAAGGCAATACTTTAATTTCCTTTAATAGTAATATTTTGTGTTCTTTGTAGTACCTTGGTATAAGCAAGAGATGGTCATTGCGTGGGTTTTCAGATAGCCAAAGTGCATGTGTTTCTGGGCAGAAACTTCACCAGCTTGTTTTTTTATTTATCTTTCTTTTAGGAGCATGGCCAGTCCTTATTGATGATTTTGTGGAGTTTGCACGACCTCAAATTGGGACAAAAAGTACAACAGTCTAGCGCTGTAGAAACTTCTCCTTGAATGTACATATTTTGTACAAAAAAAACACAACCGAAATTGCACAGTCAATAAAATGCTGATGACTGGACTGAGCTGAAGATCAATCCTTCCATTCTGTCCTGAGGGTTGACAACATAAAAGACATTCAGAGGCATATCTTATCAGTCATCTAATGGTTTGGGCTTCTATCTTTTAGTATGGGCCTCCATTTGTAATTATTCCAACCAGCTTGAGTTCATTCACTGTTTTGGACCATCCTTGCATATTGTTTTACTAGTCATAGGTCTACGCTGTTTGTTTTGAAGCAACCATTATTTACATGAAGCACAACTCTGTCTTAATCAGAACACAAGAGTCTGTTAATGAATGTCACATACCTTAATTTATTCCTTTTAGTGCTCTTAATGCTTTCCTGCTCTAGTTTTACTCCATCTCTCATTATGAAATCTTTGGCAGTGACAGACCAGTACAGATCTTTTGTTGGTAGTTTTGTTTTAGGGTACTCTAGGCTTAAACAAATAGTTCTTATCTGACAATAAAAGATAATTTGTGTGGATAATCATTCAATAGGCACACCTAAGTTAATCATACCAATGACCATTGAATGGTTACTAGAGATTACACATTTGTGCTTGTCTGCCACTAATAGGACAATGGCCTGTAAATGATTTCTATAATTCATACTAATATCATGTGTTTTAATTTCCTGTCTAGTCTACTTGATATATACAAATGATCATTATACATTTGTATCTTTTTTAAGAATATTCTTTTTGCAAAAGAAAAAAAAAACAATGCTGTTTTGATGTAGCGTCTGCTGCTAAAATATTATGAAAGTGTGATTCCTTGCACAGTTATTTAAAATGCCACCTGCTGAATCAAAACAGTATTGTAACCATTGTACTTTTAAGAAAATATTTCTTAAAGGGACATTCTCCCCATCTAGCGTTTTATAAAGATTTAAGACCCTAGAGTAACTGATTAGAAGATCTTTGATCTCTTATCTGCACTCTCTTAATACCACAACATCTTTGGTTTACAAATAAGTGACTGAACTATTGTGTTTTATATAGTTTTTTCAAACATCAAATGCAAGAATAAAATAATGTTGTCCAAATGATTATGTACTGACAGTTATTTTATAAGTCTTCATACAATTGTCTTTATCGAACATAGGCAGGGGAGGATGTCCACTAAAGGTGAAAGCCAAAACAGGTTTATCATATTTACTTATTTTTTAGGTTATTTTCTACACTTATTTATAATGGAAATAAATTATATGAGCAGTACAAGAGTTGAGGCAAAAATGGATGAAAACTAATGATTCTCTTGAAGTTTACCAATCCCAGTTGTGTATCCTAAAGAGGACTATTTTGTACTATAAAAAGCAAAAAACAAAACGGCTTTTAATGAAATGACAATATTTGTTCTAAAACAAAAATGCACTAACTTCACTGGAAATCCATAATGCGAGTATTTTCATGCAATATTACTGAAAGTCCCTGGAAAATTTAAATGGCCTGCTTACTACCAAACTGCATAGATTTCAGATTGAAACTTTAAAGGTATTATTTTTCTTCTACTGTATATCTTCTAGAGCATTTGCAGTTTTGGTAGCTTTGAAATAATTTTTTCTCTTTTACTGCCATTCAAAAATTCTTTATTTTCCTGCTTAAAAAGGGAGGTAAAAGAAAAATTCCACCAGGGTTTTTGGATGACAGAATGAAAGGATGTTTACAAAACCTAAACTCATTAATGTGTCAGTTCTACTCGATCATTAATAGAAATATTCAGAGTGCTACTGTATTATTATAATTACTATGTAATTATAAAATAAAAATGATTGAAGGTTGAAATCTTTGCTACAAGCAGGAAAATTTATGTTATTCTGATATTCCAAAGTGTGAGTACAAGAAACAATTTGGTAAAGACTGGTGATAGATACAAGATTAAGAAAATACGTGATGGTCGATTTGACTAGGGCTCCATCTTTGAAACTTAAAATCAGAAATATTTTTTAACCATTGTTTTGGTGACATTTACTTTTGTCCATGTACACACACACACACATATATATATATATATATATATATATATATATATATATATATATATATATATATATATATATATATAAAAATAAATAAATTTCAGTATTTGTGTGAGATTGTACAAATCTAGCTGGTTGCTGCAATTTTACTTTAGGTTCTCCTTATCACAGTGCTTTGAATTCATCGTCTATTTATATTTGGTTAAATGTATTTTAGAAAAATGGGGGAAGGGGCAGTTCATTTTCAGGATACTTCACACAAAAAAGGTTCAGATATTACTTCACTACTTCTAAACATCTGGTGTTGCCAAGCATTACATAACTGTATTAACACTTGATAACATTTATTTTAATGAGGGAAATCTGAAACTGTACAACTGGCATAGTAATATTTTTTTAAATATCTGGGATTTTAAAATTATTCCATTGAATTTGGTATGGCAAAATCAAGCTGTACATTAGTAAAATGGAATAAATGTAATCCTTTGCTTATTTTTCAAACCTGTAAACATATTCATACAAAATTAGTCAGTACTTCAAATGAAGCAATAAAACTCAAGACTCTTTGCAGTGAACTGAAGCCTCTTCTGAATGTTTTTGTTATTTGGTTTAGTTCTTGATTTCTTTTCCATCTAATACTGAAATTCTGTGGCTTGTTGATATTGTATTGAAAATAAGTGAACAATGCAAAAATATGGGCTTTAAAAATGTCTTTGTAAGTTATTGTGTCATTAAGTGTTTGTTTTTGGAAACGTGGTGATAATCAGTCTTTTTTTTAATTGGCCAATCTGTAATTTAACATTAGAAAAACATCTAGGGCCAGATTTCAAAAGATTGTGATTTTTTTTCTTTCTCTAAAAGCCATTATCTTCAAATTGTCTTGTGTAATTTTTTTCTTTTAAGGGAAAAACTAATAAAAAATAGCTTAAGACCTCTAGTCCTTTAATTGTCTAGTTTATTTAGGGCTTGTTCATTTAAATTTTGCGTTTTTCCTTTCTGAAAAGTGCTAACGACGCTCCAGTAAATAGCCCTTGATGTTTATTAATAGGGCTTTAATGTCTACCAGCCATTTTTCTTTTACAAATAAATGGAGCAAGCTCTTGAGCACATTTTAGTAAATCTGGCCCTTTGAGTGGATTTTGTCTAGAAATGAAACTGATTGCATTTGTTTACAATGCCTTTACAGAACAGGATATAAATATTGTCATGTTTTGGCTTATAAAACCACGCTTAACAGTTGGTATTTTATTGTATTGTAAAAACACACATTAAAGATGAAGAAATATATTGCTCCTCTGTAAAACAGTGCTGTCAAGTTTCCTGATCAGATGTCATCAGACTTGACCTGGTACTGTTATTTAACAAGTTTGGGAAAAGACAAGCGGAGGACACCCCATAACCACAGAAAGGACAGATGACTGTCTTGGTGGCAGTTTAATATGCTGCGCTCACATGTACATCATGCTTTTTATCACTATGTTATTAGTATTGAATGTCATGTTTAGTATCCAATTAGATGTGTGCTCGACCATTCTCTGTTGCTGTTTCAGATCAGATAATTATTTACCATGCTTGCCAACTATTCTTTTTTATTTTATTTTAAGGTAGTGCAGTGGTTTTAGAGATGATGACCAGGGGAAAGCAACTACCCTTTCAGAGGGGACAGAAATTACAGCTGTGGTATTTTTTATCAAACCACCTCACTTCAGAAATTCAGTTTTAGAAATGTTTGATTTTTTTTTTTTTTTTTTTTTTTTTTTTTTTTCTGCTAGAATAGTTAAGCAAGGTAAATAAAGAATAATCTAAGCAGAAATAACATGTCTAATAGGTTTCTCAGCAGGTAAGGAAATTGATTGTTATGAAAATGTAGTTGCATAAATGATCCTTTTAATTGTTGCTTAATGTTTGCTCTAGATGTGCAGGGTGTTTCCTTTCAAACAATAAGGATACTGCAGCATTCACAGAATAGAGAGATTTTGTTTGGTGTCTTCAATTTCCAAAATGTCGATTGCTGTATAAGTGCGTAGAGACACATTATTCATTATGTTCGTCGAATGTGACACTTACGAAAGAGGCACATTTAATTGTTCAGATTTGTGTGTTTTTCATTTTTTTTGTACTAATTTGAATGATTGTTATTGGTTCAGGTGCATTCTTGTAGTTTTTTTACTCAATGTAAAATTGTGATGTCAATTTAGTTTACAATATATCACAAGTACACTTTTCAGTGGAAGACAGAAAAGTGACGACATCCTGATTTAGACCAGAATGAAGAACTTTAATTTTGGACCTTGATGCAACTTATTGTTATTTTAAATCAAACTAAAAACTTTTTTGCCAGGAATTGTGTGGTTTTTCAAAAACATAAATTGAGGAAGAATTGTGTTGTCAGTGCAACCTGTAGGCTATTACAAATCTGATCTATTTTATAGAATAAGGGATCTACATGACATTATGTAAAGTACATAACAGAGCTGGGTAATCTCAGAGCCTTAATCATGTAAAACATCATGCTAACACTATTCCTATGAAGATTGGAGCTTTACTGAAGATTTAAATATAAATAAACAAAACAAACTTTTTAGCTATCTGCATATACACTGAGGAGGATGACCAAAAAGAATGTCAAATGGACAGATTTCAGATGTGTGTTTTGAGTGCTTCAAATGTTGTCTATTAGTCTAGGTATGTTCAGGGCATAGGACTCTTGCTCAGAGGTATGGTGCCCCCTCCCTCCTCTTCAGACTTTGCTTTGTGCCCTTCATTTTATATTCTTATGCTATAAACCTCAAACTGTGTACAACTCTGATGAGGTGTACACAGAGAAACTAATGTATGCATAGTGTATGGGTGTTCCAGTATCTGAGGTGGAAAAGCAAAATGCTACATATCTATAGGATGGGGAATTTCGAAGAGTGTAGGTTGGGTGGTGACTGCAATGAGGCTGTACATAATGGGCCCTATTTTCAATGAAATATGAAATACCTCTGCATACAAGATAATTTTTTGTGTACCACCTTTATGAAATCCAACATAATCTAAAGTATAGGGGAGTCTAATACTTTAAATGTTAAATTACCTAACAAGGAACCTACTGTATTTTAATTTAAACAGCTGTAAATAGAGTACTACATGTTTAGTATCAACAAAATATAATTGTGATGACATACTCTTCTACAAAATAACTTGAATCTGCAAATGTGCAGGAATGCTATCTGCAGTTCTGAAAATATACCTCCAAAAGCACTACTTAACCAGAGTAGCATGTCCTGATCACAATGGCCTATAAAGTCATTCTAGTTGAGATTTAACATGAGCAGCAAATAACACTGAAAAAAACGTATTTGTTCATTTTGTTTTATTCCGTAAATATAATTGATCTCATAAACATAAGCAATAAAACAGCTTCACTGACAGAACTGTACAAATTAACAAACTGCATCAACTTTTATTGAAAATGGACAATAAAAACACAAAAGTCAGACATTACATCAGAAGCAGACAGTGCCCGAGGTCCAAAATTCTTTATACCCACAATTCTTATTGCTAACAAAATATCTTTCAGCGTACTGCTTTTCAATAAAAATAATCTTTAGCAAAAATATTTGTTTTAAAGTGGAGAAGGCTGCTAAACTTTATTAGCTGATTTTTAAAACTAGTTACCGGTACATGAAACCTGAACATTCATTCTAAACAACCAGGATTTTGTTTTTCAAAGAATTCCACACAATGTACCAAGTACGGCACTAAGTTATATACATTAAATTAATATTAACAAATGCTGTACAACCAGGGCAACACATTTTGTCAGTGATAAATAGAAGCAAACCCATGGCTGGATATCACACCTTTATTCTACTGAGATTTGTATCATCATTCATAAAACACCCTTTATTTACATCAAAACAGTTTAATCTCAACCAACAGGCAGATTACATTACTTTATATTTCTTTTAATAGAAATTGGATTTTAACTTAATTCCCTTAAGCTTGAACTTCAAAAAGCATATGAAGAGAGATAAATATGATTCTAATGGATCAATGCTTTTGTTTGATATAAAAATCAATAGTACCCCTATAAATGATAAATAATCATACTGATGGGGTAAGAGGTAAAAATCACATTAGAAGCTGGTAAACCATACTACCTTAAAATGGAAGGGAGGGGGGATTTTAGCCACAATATGTAGGCTCTTTAGTATTTGCACATTCCTACTATTTGTGCATCCATAGTTAAAAAAGTTGCTTACATGACAAAAAATGCAGCAACACAATATGAATGTGTGGTTAGTCAAAAGAACAAAAAAACAAAGCTATGCAGGTAAACAATTTCTAAAGATGATATGAAAACAACAGATAATGCAATGGGTGGTCAAAAAAACAATAGGAAAAGAAACCAGCAAGAATAAAAACGTACAAGCCACATTCTCCAATTAAATCAAACTTATAAAACATACACACAACTTACTACTTGGCTTTGTGTTTACTGTATCAGAAAATACATACACAATGCTACTAAAATATTAAAGCAGGATGAATCCCATATAAAAGGAACCTGCATATCAAACATTACACACCAGTCGTCTTTATTTTTTATTTGCAGATCACCATATATGTTATCTTTAAAAAAAAATATGCATTTTAAAACTGGAGAACATGGCTTGAAAAGCTATAAAAAAAATTACAAAGTATAGCTATTACCAAAGGTTTTGCATCACCTAGATTTTTAGGATTGAGACAGAATTTTAAAAAAACAAACTATATGAACACAACTTAGATATTTTATTTAACATCATGTAATCAAAGAAACAACAAAATGATATCACAAGTGTGTACTGGAAGCCATAATAGTAGTACAGTATTTCAAAGCGGTATGCAATTCAATATGTTAACGTAACATTACTCAGCAGGTTTCATTAGCCTTTATGAAGCAAAATTACTCAATTCTATAGGGTGATGCAAAACCTTTACCCATAGCTAAACATTCAAAACGGTACAGTTGCAGTAATCAGTAAGCTATTAAAAGATGTGTCCATTTGTTTTCTCTTTGTGGAAAGAAAACTACAAGTGACTTCTACTGCAGTTTGATGAGCTCAGAAGGTGGTTTAACTAACTAACTAATATTGATGCCACTTTAATCTCCATAAATAAAAAGGTGAGTCAAATTGGTCAAAGCCAGGAAAGAAAAAAAAAAAAAAAAATGCATGTATGCTCATTTTTTAAATAACCAGAGCACTTAAATTATATATGACTCATTTAGCTGTGATAATGTCCTTGATACATTAGCAGGAAGTGGCCTCCATAGGTGAGAGTGTCAAGATGCTTCTGTCGTTGGAATTGAAGGGGTCCGGGTCACTCCAAAGTCTATAAGTAGTAATAAAAATGAACAAAACAAAAATGGTTGGGCAACTTAAAACTGGAAATAAGTATACTATGGAGAAATGTAGGATAGTACTAGCACACCTAATCCTGATTTATTCTCTACATACCAATCTACCCCCTATCTGGACCCTTTGCTGGAGAACCGCGATTTCCATTTGATTTAAATCTTAACGGAATGACAAATGTTTAGGTGCATGAGAGCCATCAATATTAAACTGTGATGGAGTGGAGGTAAGGAGAGGGTTGTTAATTCTCACATTGATTTAACACACACAGTCAATGCACTTACTGTAATATATCAAACATTAACTGTATTAAAATGTGTGTTATTGAGAATCGCAGTGTTTGAGTTGGAGACATAACCTGAATCAAGCTCAATATTTGTATGCTGGAAATAGTAGTCTTGATGATTCTTGGAAAAGTAATTCTGAATACCATTCTCACTTATGTGTTACATATTCAGTATCAGATGTAATTGGTCCAAGATACATACAATAGGAGGTGAAATATTTTTATTTAATGCAGTAATTTTTAAAAAAAAATAAACGCAGACTATCATTGTACACATCATATAAAAAGCTAAATATATGGCTTATTTTGATTTTGTTTTATAGGTTTGACACTTTTCTTTAAACATGTATCTACTTTCTAATGTAGAAAATATACAGTCCTGCAGTGTGTTTCTAGAGCCGTTTCAGGCAGCCCTTTTAGCTGACAAACACCTTTATTTTAACTGTGTGAAAAGGCACAAGGGACCATAAGCACTAGCACACTGGGAAATGTATTGAACACCAGTGCATCTACTAAGCTTGTGTTTCTTATCTAAGGACTACCAATTTAAAATTGGTACACTTCTAATAGGTATGTTTTCTTTTTACAGAAATCTTTGTTCTAAGATTGAAAGCATACGGCTTATAATACAACTCTGATAATAACCTGTATATAAGAATATTCTTGTTTGGTATGTATAAGAGATATTGATAGAAAACAAAGAAACAGTTCTGTATATTGTAACCGTTAAACAGTTGATATGTAATAATCTGGCATTCAGTTCCCTAAAGACCTATGCAGACATTTTTTTCCCTAGATCTCACAGGATATGACTCTGATAAGGAGTTCTGACTGAATCTTTTAACACATTTATCAAAGATTTAAAAAAAAAAAAAAAAAAATAGAACTGAATGTGCTGAAAATGAATCTGAAAGTGAGACAGGTCAGTATCCCCAGATACTTGTGATAACAGTACAGAATCCCAACAGGTTTAAACCAGTTAAATACGCAATACTCTGTAATTAAGACCACAATTGTACATTATATTCCAAATTCAGCACATGAATTTAGTCCTTTAAGTGTGTTTTGTTGTGAAAAACTTTAAAAGGATTACAATAATGTATAGATTATGTACTGTTGTAATTTCCAAAAACAAAACACCAGACCAGGTAAGAGAATAAGAGAATGGACCTCTGGACACTGTAGAAAAACACAGAAATAATGAACAAACTGAACACACAGCTTACAAAGAGCTCAAGGCAGCCCCATGCGAATCAAATACTTTGAAGATAGATCCCCAAAAGGCTTCAAGTGTATTTAAAACATTGCTAAAGATGCACAATTCCATTCAAAATATAATTATCAGGAAAGAAAAAGGAATGCTACATCTTTAACATCAAGAAGTAGCCCACAATGTGCAAAAGGTTTATATTTAATGTCACTGTAAATTCCACACTCCCAGAGCCAAACTGCAAGAAACATATTGCATCCCCAGAGTCATATCGGTGGTGCAATATCTTAGTCATAGTTGTTTGTTTTTTGGTGCCCGAGTTGACAAAAATATATATTTGACACAGAGCTTTAGGATTAGAGCTGGTTGATACAGAGTACAGAAAGAGGGGTTGACAAAGTGGATGTGTAATTGTACAGTAACAACAAACATTAAACCTTTTGCAGGACTCGAGATACAAAAAACCCATCAACCACACACAGAGAAAACCCATGCCTTCATCAGGACAGACAGTTTTGAAAGAAAATAAACATCAGATTAGATAGACAAGTGATAATCAAAAAGACACTGGCAGACAAACCAAGAAATCCCTATTTTATATACAACACAAGAAATACTGTACCATAGAGATTTTACAAACTAAGAACTGTTTTGAGTAAAACTAGAAATGACTGTGAAACCCATTCCATGTCCTGTATCCTCCAAAGCAATGCACTGCTCTTCTGATCAAAGAGAACCCAGGTTACCGGGCAGAATCTCTTAACTGGGTTTAGACAGCTACAGCTGCAGGTTCATCGCGTTCAAGTTTATAGGCGATGCGTCTGCAGCACAGAATACTGAGAGAAATTCCACACCTTCTAAGCCGCGATGGGTTGCATCGGCCCATCATTCTCTCCATAATTCTTCCCACTGGCGCACAAGCCGTCTCCCCGTCTGAGAAACAGCACATTGCGTCCAAGCAGTTGATGCCTTTATAGGTTTCGGTAAGCTGTGGGGTGAAAACCAGGTAAATATGAACATATTAGAGAGGATTCCTAACAGAAATTGAAGACCCCAGTGGGAAAAAAAAAAATGCGATACCATCCCAACGAGATTTAGGCAAAGCGGTTTGGAATCGACATCCAGGAAACAATGCTGTCTTACTTCATATTGTTCATATTGTTATTTGGACATTAACTTTTTTTCCCCATTAGGGCCTTTTAGTAGTGGGACAGTACTGAACCTTATTTATAAAGAATGTACTTCAAGTGGTACCCTGGTGCTCCAAGTGTTTAAAAATGAGTGCATCTTGTCTGTTCTGTTAAAGCAATCTTACAAATCAGTGTCAACAATTTACAGGGACCGTAAAACATATCAAATTCAAAAAATTAAATGGATAATCAAAACACTTATGTAAGAAAGCAGTGGGTTATGTCATGTAGTGGGGATGATCCTTCTTTGACCCTAAAAAAAAACCAAAAGCACCTTTACTGTTTTTGTAGCACGTCAGGTGTGATTACGGCACAAATACGATTAGTCACTTACCTGCTGTCATTTGAGTGGCAGATTGTCAGGGTGGAAAGTCAGCAACCACTGCAGAGCAGTTCGAACTATTCCAGGGTTTTATTACAAGCCAAGTTAGACTATCTAATTCGGCATGTAAGAAAAGCTGTATGGATTAAACTGTTGTCTAATGAGTCTTACTTGCATCCTGCAATCTGTCGTTGAATCTTTTAAATTGACACACCACTCCAACTTTAACAAGAGTATAAAAAAAAATCACCATAATTACAAAAACTAAACTAAAACAGCATTTCCTTCCAGAAGACTCTACACAAAAAGAAATAAGGCACTCGAGCAACAAATGAAAACTCACTGACTGTAAAGTATACTTCATCAAGTACTGAGAGCTGTATCTGATCTTCCCTTATAATTAATCCACTTGGTCCTAGTATTAAATATCACTTAACTGAGTTCAAAGATTGTTGTGTTCATATGTAAAAACAGTCCATTCTTGGAATCCATTACATCATTTTACTGTATTTTGAAAAAAGATTGTGTGCAAATCAAAACTGCAAACTGAAAAAGGAAAAGGCAAGCGCTCATTGCAGCATGCCTAAGAAATGATTTATGCTTTGCAAGCACACATTTCTGTGACAATCACTATGTAAAAACACACTGATGTTTTCTCAACTTTTAGTTTTTTAGTGTTTGCTATAAAACTAAAGCATTGAGGAAAAGCAATGATACTGTTTGTGTTGGTATTATTATTACAATCTATTCAGAAAATAATAATTTGAATTTAAATGCATCCAGTTTATTCTGCACTAGTCTGTGCAGACTTGGCTTCTGACAATAAAAGCTAAAGAAAGCCGATAGTTAAAGAAACATAAATACAAGACTGCAAAACTAAAAAGAAAAATGCAATTAAAATATATTTTATTGAAAAAGCACAGATATATAAAAAAAGAAAGCGCAAGATCCTCTATAACAGGTAACTTCTGAAAATATATTCATACACAATATGTAAATTATTTCTGATATCTACCTGGATAACCAAATTAAGAACATTTAATAAAAGTTGCTGCAGACAACTACATGTTCCTGTAATTGCATCACATTTCATGCTTTAAAAATTGCAATTAATAGGAATGTGTTGCATTTGTAAAATGTCTGTTGTATATAATGTTTGAGCAATAAAATGAAAGCCAGTTTAACATACTTGGTACTGAAGAACAAACAAAACAATAAAAGACCACAGGGATCACAATACAGACATCTCAACAAACATGCCAGCATTCTTATGACTTTCCCAAAGTCTGTCTACATAATCTTTTTATTTTCTTAAAACGGGTTGGAGTGTAGGGGGTGGTGGGATGGGAGTCCATGTGCGGACACACAAAGGTTTTGTGGGAGTACTACCTAGGGTTCGTTAGAATTGCCCTGCTGACTGGACGGATCAGCTAGCAGTTGCCAATTGTCCTCCCCTCTGTTCCTGCTTTCAGCAAAGTCATATTCTGAGCTGACTGAAATCTTATCCTCTTCCATCTAGAAGGACAGAAAAGTTGTAAATCTCAAAAACCACGACTTCCACAATAGGAGTGGTGCAGAAAGCTCCACTAATATCCTCTCTGCCAGGTATCCAAATTAGATTCTTTCTAAAAACATGCTTTGGATTCAGAAAAGCGCGTCAAATTGTGAGCAACGTGCAAATCATGCTCAGTGTCACAAGCAGCTTTCGTAGAAAGGGAAAAACACAGAACAAAAATAAATAAATAAATAAATAAATAAATAAATAGAGATTTGATATTTGAAGGAGATACGGACACACATAGGAAAGACAGAAGGGAAGTTGATGATTCAGCTTGGAAATGTTATTTTAATAATACAATTAATAAATACATAAGAAAGAATTATGCCCAATAGAATCTGTACAATGTCCAAAATGTAACTGGATTTAAAACCTTTTTTTTATTTTAGTCACTATTTCCTAGTCTCTGGATTTAAGAACTCCACATATATTGTAAGAGCTTTCTGCACACTGCATTTGGATCATTTGACTGTTCCTTGTGCATGCAAAATAATGCAGTACTCTTATTAGGAGCATGCTGCTACTAATTTACAAGTGCAACAATTGAAAAATCCTCCAGAACGCAGTTCTATAACTGACACAAATGTTGTTCAGACACCATATATTATATTTACTGCTTCTGTTTTTTTTTTTTTGGCTACCCCGTGATGCATTTTAAAATGGGACTTGTGATTCTCATTACTGTCACTTTGTGCAGTTTTTAGTCATTCATTTGAGTTATCACCAATAAATGCAAGTCCTAGTTTTGCACTGGATGCACTTAGTATTTAGTCTTTACGGATACAATATGTTGCACTTTATACTTGAAAGGCAATAGCCCTTCCTATTCAAATGCACCCAATTAGCATGCACAAAGCACATTTATTCCAATCATTTATAAAGTTGCTGATCAGTTATCAGTTCATGCTGCTTAATGAATTTGTTGTTTCCAGTATGTTAGCAAGCAGGGAAACACTGGAGGGTCACTGACTGAGACTAGTTTGATGCACCTTTAGCCTACATGCGAGCCAGCCTGGCTCCCTCCTCAACCTCATGCCCCCCTCTCTCTCCTCCTTTCCCTCCCTTGAATGCTGGTTCGTTTGTCTTCAACATGCACAAAGTTAAGTAACTGGCTCTCCTACTCTACCTAATTTTCCCCAGCTGATTCTTGGCCCTGGACAACGGCTGCAGAGCGATGAAGTCATCTCCTAAAGCAACTCTGTTGGAGTACATCTACAAAACGGACAGAAGAGGGATGGAATACACAGCAGGTAAGTAAAGGAAAGAGACCAGAACATATTTTACACACAAGACACAAACATAGACTGAGGTAGTTAGAAAGATCAAGAGTTCAATCTATTGTCAGAGGCTTGGTTTAGGTTAGTTTGTTACTTTCTTATTGAAAGGGTACAGTCAGAAGAGTAGATTTTGCACTAATGCTGAACTGTAGCATTGGTGAAACATGTAGATCTCATGAATCTGATATTGGTGATTGGGGAAGCTTGATAAATACAACTTTTAAAAAAAGAGGTGATGGGGGGGGGGGGGGGTGGGATCCTGACCTGCTACAAGTGTACATTCATTTTTAAATTGCTATAGGCCACAGCAGTCTGTTACACAAACCATTTACAGAACTTGGGATCAATCCAATAGCTTTCCATGTAAACAAGGCCTGGAATTCAGAGTCTTCTTTGAGTTTAAAGTTGCAGTTAGAGGTTATTTACAGTATTTTGGACTGTCATGAAGAGTAGCAACAAAACCCTCAGTCTGTCACCCTTTAGGTTTAGTGGTCGAGTACCCAGAGTAATAACTGGTACTATCAGCACTGCAGTAAAATATCAAAACAACAAAACAAGCAATGAACCACTGTCTACAAAGCATTTTTTGTTCAAGATCCACTTTAATGGTAGACAAACGCATTTTAAAAGCATCAGCACTTAGTAGTTATATTATTCCAACATCTAACCTCAAGAGGTAGGCAACATCATTTAACTTAGACTGTCACAGTGCGGAATACAAGTACTGTTAAAATGTTTTACATTATCATTCATATGTTAAGTATGAATACTATTTTTCCTTTCGGTTCAAGATTGAAACCACATAAAAATTCAATAATAATGAATACCGTGAACACTAGCAGTCTTTCAATACAAAACCAAAGCAACACAAACCATTAAATCGATCTTGGTTAATCTTGTTGAAAAACAGATCAACATATTTTTCCAAATAAGATAACCCTAACTTTTCATTGTAAAACACATATTTTTCTAAACCAACATTTTTGTAGATCACATGGTATGGCTAGATAACAAGATATTAATGACAACACTGAACCTGTGCCTGCACAGTTTACCAGAAAGAGAAACAACTAAACTTTGGAGGGTGTCTTTGCGTAAGCATGCATACTGCCATAGCTGCATATTAGGTCATGCTGGGCCATGCTTCAAAATATGAGTAGTGTTTGCATGCTTACAGTTCGGTGCAATCTGCAACACAATGTACTTTAGAGAACCATAATAATGAAAAAACATCAGGAACATGATTTCTCTAGCTTAAAGAATACATACATAAAATATGTTTATAGCTTTATTTTAGAAATAAGGAATGCTTAACCTTATATTTGTTTAAAAAAAAATTAAACACAACAACAAACTTTATTTTTTAAATAAAAAAATACATTTAAAGAATGAAGATACTGTACTGCATTCTAGATTACTGATGTGTATAGGAACGTCCAGCAGTGACTTACCTGTGCTTTCTGGGTGGTCGTTGGTTGAACATGTCTGTATAAAACCTTCTTTATGACATCAGGGAAAAGGCAGATAATGACTATGATGATAATGGCAAACCAGGCAGAACCACTAGACAGCAACTGAACGAAGACAAAATACATGTCCTGTGTGTGCAAAAATGGCCTAGGACAGAAACACAGGAAAAACTGTCACATTACAAGACTTTAACATTGCTGCTGCCCTCACACAAACAAACTGCTGCAATTGCCGACTTGTCGTAAGTAAATTGACCTTCTTATTTTACACGTCTATGTATATTGAAATCAATATAAAACTTTTCATAGCTATTTGAGGCTTTAAATGTGTTTACACATATACTGCAAATAAACGATCAATGTGTGCCGAGAAAACGGGTATTAACTTTTATTCTTTGACATCACTTAGAATTTAAATTCTACAGTACAAATCAAATAATGCAGCATGGACAACTTACCAAATGATTCCTCCATAAAATAAGGAGAATATGAAATAAAATGCTATGGACCCCCACGTCACAAAGTGGTTCATCCACGTCCAGAAATGTGTCTCTAGAGCTAGCTGTAAAAAAAACAAAACACATTTATATCTATTTTCTAAATGTTTTATTTGTTTTTACCACATGCCAATATATTTCTAGGCACACAGACATTTAAATCGAAAAAAAAGAACACGTATGCAAATGCGCTTACTTTTTAAGGAACTCTTCTATAAAATGCATAACACAGGATACTGAATGTGTTTATAACAAAAGCTGATAAACAGCAGATGCTGGCAACCACTTTCCAATACATTGTTGACGCACATGACAACCAGCTGTTACAACTTCCTGAAAATACGATGATACATGCAAAATATAAATGAGTATACAACAGAGAAAGCTTTTTTAGTAGTTTTAGTATGCAGCAAATTACCTTTAATGTTACCGTAATGACCATAACTGTGAAGACCAAGGTGCCAAATGTCCAGTTGCCAAACATCTAAATGTGAAAAACAACGGTTTTAAAATACAGAAAAAGATACTGATACCAGTTTACTGATTGTGCTGACTGTTTGCCAGGCTCTTTAGTGTGTGTTGTTTCTACCTCAAGTTGTTTAATAGGCACACATTGTATATGCATTTCTTAATGCTACTGTATATGCAGGACGGTAGTATTTTACTGTACAAAGTGTGCAGCATACTTTAGCCTAGTATGGTGTCTTTGCAAGTGTAGCACTCAATACCAGAGGTGCATGTTATATACAAGGGATGTAACCCCAACTCTATTTATTAGTATGCAATACAAAACACAGAAGTTATGTATTGCTTTTTATAAATAATACTCCCTACCCTTTCACCATTATGTTTTGAGGTTTTTTTTTCCCAAATATATTCTAGTCATGTGAAAGTGAGAGCAGATTGAAAAACACTATATGCAAACAAATCATATAGGTGAATATAGCACCAGATATAACTAATACAGTCAACTCTTACCAGTTGCCTGTTAGCTTTCAAAATCTGAAGACATGCACAGCAGGAAAGAGGAGAAAAGGAAAAGAAAATGTAGAACAAAAAAAAAAAAAAAAAAAAGTGAATGCATTAGATTGTACAATGAAAGTAGAGATTCGCTGTTGTCAAAGCCCCTGATACTGGTCATATCCCCTTTCCCAAATTTAACAAGAATACAACTTTTGACTGTGGGAGGTGTTGACAAGAGTGGATCTCAGAGTGTTTCTGCCCATACACCTGAAGCAAAATCTCTGACTACACAGAGCACCTCTTAACGGTTTAAAAAATGTCCTTCTGTTGAGTTGATTACCTTGAGATACATTGTATTTAAAACAATATTCAGCAAACCCTACATTGCAAATTTACTTAAACACATTTAAAAAAAAAAGTCATGCAGTAAATATACCACATGTTTTATTTATTATGGTTACATTTTCCCATCCTCTGTTCCTTATTACAATTTAAGGTAACTTCACAAACTTTTATTTATTGAAGTTCCGGTTGGATCTTTTTAAAATAAAACGTTGAATCTAATAAGATGCTCTGCATAAAGTCCTAGTCTGTATCAGAGATAAATGCAAATAAAAACATGCAAAAATAATCGAAAGTAAACTTAAAGTCTCTACCTTTCCATTTCCCATTAATGAGGTGTCTTCTCCCATTAAAAGGTATGAACCGAAAAAGAACACCAAGGCATGAGAGAATCCTAGTAATGTCCAATACAAAAAGGATTTGAAAGACAAGAGGGAATTTTTGCTTATGTCTCTGTGGGATTAGAAAAAGGAAAAAAGGTTGTCTTGTAAGCATGTATTTAATATGGTCACGTCAGAACTTTAACTAAATAAAATAGTCATTTAGAAGTGTAATTACAAATACATATAATATATTAAACACAAGCGTGGTCTAGAATAGCATAAGGTCAGTTCTGGTGTCAAGCAAAATGCTGCTCTAAGCAATTAATAAGCTTGTGTCTTCCTTCTCACTTGCCCTTTTAAAAAGGAATTTAATATTATGTGCATTCAAGAACACCTTCACCTCTGCCACTGTGATCTCTGAAAGCAAAGTGGAGGTCAAGTGCCTTCATTAACCTGATTTATGTAATACTTATGTGCTCTGTAGTATTTGAATCGAGTGAAAAAAGATCAATAAAAAAAAAGACTGACTGGAAAAATACCTGTAAAGAGCAGGTTTGCTTTGTAACACATGGGGGTGCACCAGCTGTTCAAAGAGACTGTACACCAGAATGGGCAGGGATGTGAAAGAGATGTTGTACAGTGTAAGGTATACACTGTCATACAGCGTCTGGCGGAGAGAGAAATACATATTTTCATAAAAACCCCTTTGACAGGACATTTGGAATGGTTTATCTAGATGCCAGCATGGTAATGTTGTTGGTAATAGAAACATCAACACACACTGTAACCCGGGTGTTTGTAGTTACTGGGTAAACAAGTATGTTATTAACACACATCCCCCATCACGACTGTAGTGTCAAATGTACAGTACTGTGCAAAAGTTTTAGGCAGGTGTGAAAAAATGCTGTAAAGTAAGAATGCTTTCAAAAATAGACATGTTAATAGTTTATATTTATCAATTAACAAAATGCAAAGTTAGTGAACAAAAGAAAAATCTACATCAATCAATATTTGGTGTCACCACTCTTTGCCTTCAAAACAGCATCAATTGTTCTAGGTACACTTGCACACAGTTTTTGAAGGAACTCGGCAGGTAGGTTGGCACAAACATCTTGGAGAACTAACCACAGTTCTTCTGTGGATTTAGGCAGACTCAGTTACTTCTCTCTCTTCATGTAATCCCAGACAGACTCAATGATGTTGAGATCAGGGCTCTGTGGGGGCCATACCATCACTTCTTTACGCTGAAGATAGTTCTTAATGACTTTCGCTGTATGTTTGGGGTCGTTGTCATGCTGCAGAATAAATTTGGGGCCAATCAGATGCCTCCCTGATGGTATTGCATGATGGATAAGTATCTGCCTGTACTTCTCAGCATTGAGGAGACCATTAATTCTGACCAAATCCCCAACTCCATTTGCAAAAATGCAGCCCCAAACTTGCAAGGAACTTCCACCATGCTTCACTGTTGCCTGCAGACACTCATTCGTGTACCGCTCTCCAGCCCTTCGGCGAACAAACTGCCTTCTGCTACAGCCAAATATTTCAAATTCTGACTCATCAGTCCAGAGCACCTGCTGCCATTTTTCTGCACCCCAGTTCCTGTGTTTTCGTGCATAGTTGAGTCACTTGGCCTTGTTTCCACGTCGGAGGTATGGCTTTTTGGCCGCAAGTCTTCCATGAAGGCCACTTCTGACTAGACTTCTCCGGACAGTAGATGGGTGTACCAGGGTCCCACTGTTTTCTGCCAATTCTGAGCTGATGGCACTGCTGGACATCTTCTGATTGTGAAGGGAAGTAAGCATGATGTGTCTTTCATCTGCTGCAGTAAGTTTCCTTGGCCGACCACTGCGTCTACGGTCCTCAACGTTGCCCGTTTCTTTGTGCTTCTTCAAAAGAGCTTGGACAGCACATCTGGAAACCCGTCTGCCTTGAAATTTCTGCCTGGGAGAGACCTTGCTGATGCAGTATAACTACCTTGTGTCTTGTTGCTGTGCTCAGTCTTGCCATGGTGTATGACTTTTGACAGTAAACTGTCTTCAGCAACCTCACCTTGTTAGCCGAGTTTGGCTGTTCCTCACCCAGTTTTATTCCTCCTACACAGCTGTTTCTGTTTCAGTTAATGACTGTATTTCAACCTACATATTGAATAGATGATCATTAGCACCTGTTTGGTATAATTGTTTAATCATACACCTGACTATATGCCTACAAAATCCCTGACTTTGTGCAAGTGTACCTAGAAGAATTGATGCTGTTTTGAAAGCAAAGGGTGGTCACACCAAATATGGATTTGATTTAGATTTTTCTTCTGTTCACTCACTTTGCATTTAGTTAATTGATAAATATAATCTATTAACATGTCTATTTTTGAAAGCATTCTTACTTTACAGCATTTTTTCACACCTGCCTAAAACTTTTGCACAGTACTGTACATGTAAAAATGAAAGTGCTACAGCCAGACAAGCAGATTCCTACACCCAGGTTCTGATATCCTTAATACCTTGAGCCAAATGATGTCCTAACCAAGTTCAATCAGTGGATGAGTGGTTCTCAAGATACTGTGAAACTTGAAAGTGCATCAGACGCTTCAACCATACCCCCCTCATTGGGGGATCATTTATAACTGGCATTGCAAATAAAAAAAAAACACTCACAAATAAAAGAATAAAAACAAATGCAAAATAATACTTACTTGTTGTGAAAACAGACAGACGAACTGGTATAAAAACTGGGGTGTGATAAAACACACATTCTAAAAAAAAAGAAAGATAAAATGCCATTTAGAGACAGAGGGGAATTCTGCCTAAAATTGTAAAATATTTAATTTCTAGACAAATTAATTTATAAAACTGCACCTAATTAAAAATACTGCATTGTTCAAATTAATTCCATTAAAATACAAACCTTTAAAAGTAACGCACACAACCTACCTTGTAGAAAAAGTACTGTACAAGATTTGCTATTCTAATATAGTAGAAGTGACCATGGACCAGCAGTAACTTTGAGAGGAATCTAAATCTTGCAATTGCATAGTCACTGTTTCTGACAGCTTGCCTTCCCTCTTTACCCATGATCCCTCAAAAACAAAAACAACATAATTATTTTCAGTGAGGAAGTCGAAATATTTATTATTCAATGGTGAATTTTATTTTAGCGATTTAAGGTTATTTAAAAGTTTCGCAATGTAAAAAAAATAAAATTAATAATATAAACAATTCCTGTTGTTTAGGAACAATGATAGGAATCAATGACTTAATTATGGGAACTGCAAATAATTTACTTTTAGCGAATCTATTCCCATCTCACCCACTAGATGACACTATCATTTATCCATTTATTTTAAGTAAAAACAATAGTACAGTACATAAAAATACATTAACAGGTGAATTCACCATTATGGATTCATTAACAAAAGGATAAGGGCCCTCATAATACCCATTCATTTTGTTTTTCTTTGCTAAAGTAAATGTCGTTAAAATATATATATATATATATATATATATATATATAGTTTTAGCTCAAAGAGCCAGCTGCCCTTAATTAACTCATTGATTCCCAAACAACAGGAATTGTTTATATTATTATTATTATTATTATTATTTTATGATATAGTGTAAAATAGTGTGAAATACTGACCTATACCCACATGGGCCTCCTGAATCATACTAACATCATTGGCTCCATCACCGATAGCCAATGTGATGGGCTTCTCTGGAGATGTCTTTATCAGTCGTACCACCTATTTGTTCAAAAAAGTTTTAATTTAGTACTAGCACAAATACATATCATCATAACTTGACAAACTTCAAAAATACCATGAATATAATTTTAAAAAAAAGTTTTTGACTTACTTTTGCTTTCTGCAGGGGTGCCATGCGACAACAAAGCACGGCTGGGCAGTTTCTGCAGATGTCCATAAACAATTTCTCATGCTCCCTGAGTGCTAGAGAAAGGCTGGCTCCATCAACAACCAGGCCATGCTGGATCACATGGTCGTCCTTAATTCTAAATTGGATTTCAGTGACAGCTCAGCTTCAGAATCCCAGTACTTCTTAAATTATACAATAAACTCTTTACTGGTCAAATGAAGAAACAGTGCTTACTATTTGTTTATTATTGACCTGTAGCTTAAAACAAGTGCAAAACAAACCTACTATTTTGAGAGAGGATCCACAGCAAGGTCTACACAGCATATTGCAAAAGCTAAAATATATACCTTGTTCAGAAACATTTTTAATCTTTGACAAATTCAAAAGGCATCTACTAAGAAAAAATACTACACATACCAAATAGTTTGAATGAATTTACAATGCAGTGGAATGCAGCAAAGCTTATAGTAAATGCAAACATATATGTAAGGGGACATTTGTTATAACTCTCTGGCCACAATCACTTGTTCATGTACCAATTTATAAATAAAACTACAACAAATGTTGCTAAAAAGAAGAAAAAAAAAACTGCTTCAAAAGTATGTATAGCTCCACACGAATACAATTACCTTCTGGCAAGACTCCTCAGCTGTTCTGCACATTCATTGTCAGATTTCTGCTGTACAAGTTCCAAGATATTCATAGTTCTGTGAAAATGTCCACAGGACAAACTAACACTGACAGCAGTTTCGTGCTTGTCCCCTGTTAGCACCCACACTTTAATTCCAGCCAGTCTGAGGGATTCAATAGTCTCCTGGACTTTCTCTTGTAACCTGAAACAAACACAATATAAAATATCATTCACATCTGCATATAAAATCTGTAGACTTTCTCCACAGGGGGACCACTCTCAGAGACATTAATCCCCAATATATGTACTACTCTAAATGCAGCTAAATATCATCAGTTATACCTACTATTAAACCACTAAATCAAATGTTAACACTATACAATATTGCTATCATGTGCACCCACTTACAGGACAGTATGTTGCAAAGAAATTCAGAATGTGTGCATATATTATCTTTTTTTAAAATTTGGAATCGCCAGTTATTTTTCACCCCATTTTCTGCCAATTTGAAATGCCCAATTCTTTAAGCCTGGCTCACCGCTGCAACCCCCGCGCTAACTCGTGCCGTCAGCCGTCCACTTCTTTTTACTCTGCAGGCTTGCCATGCAGCTACCTTCAGAGCTACAGCGTCAGAGGACCACTCAGCTTTGGGCTGCTTGCAGGCAGGCCCACAGGCGCCGGCCAGTCTACAGGAGTCGCTGGTGCGCGGTTAGCCAAGGACACCCTGGCCGACCTAAGCCCTCCCATCCTGGGCGGCACGCGACCAATTGTGTGCCACCCCCTTGGAACTCCCATCCACGGCCAGCAGTGGAATAGCCTGGACCCGAACCGGCAATCTCCAGGCTATAGGGCGCATCCTGCACTCCACGCGGAGCACCTTTACTGGATGCGCCACTCGGGAGTCCATTATATTATATTTTTTTAAAACATTTATTGAATTGGTTAAGCTGTGGTAAACACATACTTGTCTTCCACTCCGGTGGCTCCCAGGAGCTCCAGGTCTTTTTCAATGAAGCTGAAGACCTCAGCTAGGCGCTCCTCTCTCTGTTGCAGTGCAGTCCTGGCCTCTTGCAGGCGCCGGTCCACCTCCTGATATTCTTCAGGAGTGAAGTGTCTACAGGCTACCACAAGAGTCCTCAATCCTTTCTGTGTTCAATCAAATAGAAAAAACAGAATGACGTAGTGGAATAGCCATAGAGTGCACACCCTGAAGTCATCTTCTACACAGAAACTGGATACAACGCACAGAATAATGTTTGAGGGGATTCATTTTGCATAGGATTAATACTTTAATGTGGCCTCATTGCTGTTTAATTTCTTATAAGCAGTTCGGCGTGGATTTGTACAAATCCAGAACTATTACCCAATGGAATACTTGTGTAAACTGTGTCCTCAATATTTGAAGTTAACCTCAACAAGAAAGTCTGTTAAAACCAGGCTTCACTTAATGAACCTTCTTATTTGGTGTACATGCCACAATCCAGATATTTGATGGGGGTGGGGGTAGGGAAATCAGTCTAGATCCTCACGTTACCATTTAAATATCAAATGATAATGTTACATTTCAAAGGTTCTGCCCTATATAAAACTATAATGAAAGTAAAGCTTTTACAAAAAAATGTATAATACCGTAAGTTGAAACAGTATTTTACTTACTAAAGCAAACTCATCTACGTGGACCCTTGTTTTTTCTATTTCTCCACTTCGGATAAATGGAAGAATAGAAGACTCAGCTCCTTTAGTGAACAGCACCTTTTCTCCTTTAAAAATACATCAATAAAATAGATTTTAAAAAACCACAAAAAAAAAACAAGAGGTGCAGAGGCTGCTACAGCCCCCAAACAAATCTTGGCTGTACATACCTGATGGTGTTTGTAAAATAACACTCATTCTTCTTCTATTGGCATCAAACTCTAAAACATGCAGCAGTTTATACCTAGAAAACAAATGTTGGAAAAAGATCTCTATATTGCAAAACTAAAAACTGTTCTTTAGACATTGTATAAACATTTGTGGTTCAGCTGAAAAAAACTACAGATAGAAACATCAATGAATAATATGTGATTTGTGTCAAGAGATGATTTTTTAAATTTTTTAATTGTTTTTATTTCACAGCTTGGAAAATGTAACTAAAAGCTTGTAACAGCTTACTGCTTAAAAGCACCAGTTATTTTAACACACACACACACACACACACAGACAGACAGACCAAAAAGCTTTTACATTTCCATAGCATTTAAGGAAAAGTAAAGCATTCTACAAACGTTTTCAAGAACAAAATTCAGTGTCGTAATGTTTCAGGCTTATTTGATCTAGATGTACTCCAACACCACTTATATTTATATAATGTGATAATTACAGAGTTTACAAGAAAAAGAAAGCAGCAAATTCAAATTTCACAGTTTTAACACACAAAAGGAGCTTACTTCTCTGATCTTCCGAATGTTTTAATTTCCATATTTTCCCCATTGCTTCCTGCGAAGGTTACACCAATCCTGCAACAACGAAGAATAATTAGCGCTTCAGAAAATGCTAATTTATTAATCTTTCCTCCAAGTCTAAATGAACAAAACCAAAATGTACTTGCTGAACCGTAGCAGAAAGACTTAGTCAGATTGCATAATATGTTAACAGGGTTCAAATTACATGGGACGTTATATGCTTAAATCACCAAGATTAAAACAGTTTATCACCCAACAGTCAACATTTTCTGTGAGAATTCTATCTGTCAGAACCTAAGCTTCCATGATAAAAATCATTAGCAGCAGAGCACAACAAGACCAAAATAAAACATAAACCTAAATAAGCAGTTTTATTGTTGTCTTATAACATTTAAATGACTGCAAGACTGATGAGATCAGGCTGTGTTATTTATTATTATTAAGAGTCATGAAGTTGTATCTTTCTATTCCTGAGCAGGGAGAAACTTGGTACAGTTTTGTAACAAAAGCTCTTGCCATTTTCAATAAAGTAGACATTTCAGATCATGTAATACTTCAATGAAAGCACTTACTCCTAGTAAACAGAATTAGGAAATGATTACTTGAAATCAATTCTTCCCTACCTGAAGCCCCAATATAGTCATGTTTGTTTTCATTTTTAAACTTTAATTTTCATCTAATTAGTGATGAATCAAGCTGAAAGCTTAGGAGCAATGTCCGAGTGCAGCAGCACAGGGTCTTCCTATAGTGTTGTTTCTCTGTCCTTGCTCAAACAAGAGGTTAAAAATGAAATATATTAGGGAGCCTTTTCAGTGCTGCACCTTGACACTGATGGTAGGCTCTCATGTATGTTGTGAAATCAGTTTGTTTATTCATCACTCACTAATTAGATGAAAATACTTTTGCATGAAACAAACATTTATATATTGAACTTTATGTAGGGCAAAACATTTAGAAAGGCTTCTAGTGGTCTGGTTAATAGATGAGCCATTTGAACTTTAAAATATTTGTATAGGAAATGTTTGTTATGGTCACCACTGATGTCTCAACGACTTAATTTAAAATACTAAGGGGTAGATGTACTAAAGTGTTGCGTCTGTCACAATTGTTGCAAGGTGTAGTGTGAAATGTACTAAACTAAACGCAACGCTGTTGGTAGTTTCAGCTTCTCACCTTTTTGTAGCCTCCACTAAAGCTTTCTCATCTGGTGAAGAGGCATAGTATTCCATCTGAGATGACATACCATTGGCATGCCTGAAACTGTCCTCTAGGCCGTCTGTTTGATCATAGCTGATCTGCACTGTGTGACAAAGTGAGACTGCCTTCAGGAAGAGCTCTTCCTCTCCACTCTGCATGTTAAAAAAGATAAACAGGACCATGTGAGATACAGCACCTGAATATTTGGTTAGAGAAATCTCTACGTTATCTGTTTTGTACAGTCTTATATACTAAATGTCGATTGTAGAGATTTGTACTTTCTCAATTATAAAACCATGATATGCTATGAAAATGGGTAGATTACCAGTCTTGGTAAATATCCATCAGGAGAATCATCTGTCATTCCTTCTGGGACCAATTTGCCACTGATCTCATGGTATTTAATGCCATTAATGGAGCATTCACGAAACTGCATTTCGTTTTCTGTCAAGGTCCCGGTCTTGTCAGTAAACACGTATTCCACCTAAAACATAGAATGTAGACATGTCACCTTAAAATATTCAAGCCAAATATATCTTTAGTAATGTAACCAAAAAATATATAAAAATAAATCAAAATGCACAAAGTTCTAACAAAGAAGAACATTTTGCTTATTTATAATATTTGTTGAATTTTCTGATTAAACTCACACCAACAAAAACAAACTATATTTAACGCCCAATTTTTTTTTCATGTGCCTTCCGTTGTATTTTTAAAATAAGTGCAATTAGATTTCAAGATACCAACATACCTGCCCCAGTTCTTCATTTAGGTCAGAGGTATTCACTTGTGCCTTCTGGTCAGTTTCCTCATGATACAGATCAAGATCCCAGCCAATGAAAAAGGAGCCAAGAAACTTCTGCATCTCCACAGTTACATACAGCGAGATGGGGATGATGAAATTGTACAGAACAAGGAAAGCAAGAAAATCTGAGATGAACCTCAAAATCTAAAAATGAACAGAACAGAGAACAGGTATTTAGCAAACATCTACAGAACACCTGCACTTACAAGTTATTTAACAATTACAATAAATATATCGCCATTGAAGCTGATCAAGCTTTTGAAGATGAAAAAGGGTTAAAAAACTGATGTTGAAAAGTAATGTGAGAAAAAATAGATGATAAAATAAAGAAACTTAGTGCTCCCAAGTGGCGCATCCAGTAAAAGCACTCGCTAGAGTGCAGGATGCGCTCTATAGCCTGGACGTCGCGAGTTCGAGTCCAGGCTAATCCACAGCCGATCGTGGATGGGAGCTTCCAGGGGGCGGCGCTCAATTGGCCGAGCGTCGCCTGGGGGGAGGGAGGGTTAGGTCGGCCAGGGTGTCCTCGGCTCACCGCGCACCAGCGACCCCTGTAGTCTGGCCGGGCGCCTGCGGGCTTGCCTGTAAGCTGCCCAGAGCTGCGTTGTCCTCCGACGCTGTAGCTCTGAGGCGGCTGCACGGTGAGTTCGCAGTGTGTAAAGAAGCGGGCGGCTGACGGCACACGCTTCGGAGGACAGCGTGTGTTCATCTTCGCCCCTCCCGAGTCAGCGCAGAGGTGGTAGCGGTGAGCTGAGCCTAAAAAAATAATTGGGCATTTCAAACTGGGGAGAAAATAATAAAAACTAATTGGCAACGACTAAATTTAAAAAAATAAAAATAAAAATAAATAAAGAAACTTGAAGTCCTTTGATATTATTATTATTATTATTATTATTATTATTATTATTTTGTTTATTTAGCAGACGCCTTTATCCAAGGCGATTTACAGAGACTAGGGTGTGTGAACTATGCATCAGCTGCAGAGTCACTTACAATTACGTCTCACCCGAAAGATGGAGCACAAGGAGGTTAAGCGAGTTGCTCAGGGTCACACAATGAGTCAGTGGCTGAGGTGGGATTTGAACCGGGGACCTCCTGGTTACAAGCCCTTTTTCTTTAACCACTGGACCACACAGCCTCTGTTCATATTTTACATTATGCAGGAGATCCTCATAAGCACGTGCCTAAGTATTCTGACACTACATGAATTCACACAAGCGTATATAGAAGTCATTACATATTCACAAGATATGCGATCAGTTACACCCCCCTCTGCTCTCCCTTCTCCATCCAATCGCTGTAAGACAGCAGCTTATTATCTCACACCCCTTGTTCAGTTGTTATTCCGCTCTCACTAACACCCCAAACTAAACTTGCCTTGTACCAAATACTGGTTTCTAACCAGTTTCTTATCGACCCTTGGTATGCAAGAAAAGCAGAAGTGGCCTCTGACCTCTGGCATTTTGTGGTCACCAGTCAGGACAGTTGGCTTCCTGCCTGACTTGTTTATAGCTCAGCTTGTTTAAACCTGCTCCCTTCTGGCGTGTTAACTTTCTTAACATAATCTTAACAATAAATATTGGTTCTAACCTGTCTTATTTTGGCTTTGAGCCACTTCTATGGAAACTACTGATTGTCGTATAACAGGAGTTAAGAGCTTTTATCTGCATACCGAACTGTTTCCCTTGGGGGTTGCGGTATATTTAATTTGTGCAGGTTATTCAGATTTTCTGCTAATTTTACAAGTTTTTGTGCAGTGTTTACAAGCGTCTCATTATATGATACAACACAGACAGTTTTATTTCCCAACCGTAGCTTTGTCCATCCTGTTTCTTCCCTTGAACTGTGTGGTCTGTTTCTTGTTGCAGCTGAGTTTAGTTTTCTAGTGATACCTGCTAACATCACCCCTTTATTCAGGGCTGATTTAACAGAGGCATCTACAAAACCTGTTTCTCATGTTTTAAACTCGATTTCATATTTTCTTTCAATAAAAAAAGCTTGTCTGAAGAAGGTGGCAATGCATGAAAAAAACAGATCACAGTATTTCCTGTTAAATAACAAACCACTACATAGTTGATATTAACCCCACTCCCTAAGGTTTACTATAGACATACTTTACTGCTATTCCTGTCTTGCTCAGTCTTTTGGTTATACCATGGCTCATCCCACTTTGATTCAGCTTGCCATGCATACTTCAAGATGGTGCTCAGAATGGCTTCAAACAACAGGATTCCCAGGTAGATGAGCAGAAACGTGTTCATTGACCTTATAAAACAAGCAAATATTATAAAGCATAAGGAAATCAGGACTACAGTATAAAAGCATAATACAGCACCCATGCTAGATAAATGTTATCTACTAGGGCACATATCAGTCTATTAAAACATGTACTGCAAACTGTTCTTTAGACTTACTTCTCAACAGCGGAGCGTTTCTGTGATTTGCACTTGTAATTCAAAGCCATTTTTGCCTCCATGCCCGTGTACACGGCCACACCTGAAAAAAGTCACACACATTTAAAAAGCTGTTTCCATTGTTGAGTTTCAAGGACATCTGAAAAGCCAAGGTAAGCTATAACTCCCTTGCAGTGTTGTCACAAAGACGGCCAGAGTGGGTGGCGTCAGACCAGAAAAGGAATACACAGAGAGATGTGGTTTGGTATAAGCTGGGCGCGTGATCGCGCTCAGCATTTAATAAACAGAAAATAAAAGGTTTGAAACACAAAAAACACTGGACACGGCACTTGCGCCAAAATAAAGAGACAAACAAAAACGAACACACACTAACAAACAGGGACGAACAAACACGGTGAGTAAAGCAATATTTACGTTCTTTCTTTCTTTCACTTTTTAGTTTCTCCTCTCTCTCCCGTTCTCCACTCACCGAACACCAACCCTGAGTGCAAGAAATGTGCGTCTATATATACTATTGTGCTGGGATTCAATTACTAATTAATTATTCACTTGAATCCCAGCACGTGAATTAATTCTGTGCAACCCCGTGCTCACATATTACATTTAACCAGCACGTGAAGTGATTTGTGCTCTCCTCGTGCCTAAATACAAATCTACACTTTTTAAATACACGTGAAACACAGACCCGTTTATATCCCGTGTACCAATCTATACACCGACATTAACACACGCAACATCCAACATACAACACAGATCACACAATTGCACACAGGGGCGGGGCACATTGCCACAAGTGTACATACATTATTTCTGTTTCATTCTATTTTGAAATTATGAAATTATGAAACAAGCACCTATAGTTTATTACAGGACTATATCTTCAAAAGACAGATCTCTTGGTATTCTGGGCAGTTGGCCTGCATCACACATTGTACAAGGCTTCGTCTCCTAAGTTTTAGATAAAATAGAGCAGTTAAGTGATGCTAAGCAGTGAATCTCCTTTACAATGAGTGTACTTTGAAAAGTCCTTCACAACTAATTCCTAGCCGTCTGTATAATTCATTTTTTGATATGCAGATCAGGTAACGAAACCAGAAGTGAGGACTGTATCTTGAAAAGTGCCATTCCTACTGTATAATGTACATAAAAAAGACCGTAAAAAAAAACACAAACCAAAAATTTCTTTGGTGTTTTTCAATCTTGCTCCTCGAAGGAGTAGGTTTTCTGATCCTAAAGGCCTAGAAAACAAGTAACAGCATTTCATTAAATGAAATAAATAAATAAAAAATAAAATCACACTTTATTAAGGTTTTATAAAACAGCATGTAAAAACTTTAATATTTTACAGACTGTACTTCACCACACATTCACACTTCTAAAAAAACAAAAACAAACAAACAAAAAAACCCTACCTTACAATTTCTTCTTCCTGCTGAGTAACAGTTATTCGTCCTATAAATCTGAAAGGCAAATGTAAATATCAGCCTGAGAAACAAGAACACAGAAAAAATGCTGCTGCTACTAGCAAGATAATTCATTATAAAATTGAGTAATACACACTCATATATCATAATCTCTGTCGCCTGATCTTTACAAGCTAGCCTCAACAGCCTAGTCACATATACTGTATGTAAAATTGTGTGGGCTGTATTTTTTAAACAACGATTTTTATTTATTTATTTTTTTAACCAGAAATTATGCAGTGTTAAATAAAGTGTATATTACTGAATATAAAAAACAGCAATATAGTGAAGCCTGCTAAGTTATTTAGTGCTAACACCACATCTTTACACAGATGACGTTTGTTTTGTTATTTGATTTTTAAAAGCTGCTATAATGTTGTGGTATAATTTAAATGTAACTTCAGGGTAAGTAGGATGACTACAATTGCTGAAGCCATCAGTATATGTTAATATTAATGGTTTCCGAAGCATGAGTCAGGATATCAAAGCCTTGCAGTACTTGCTCTACCTAGTCTGGGCAAGAACCTACAAGTTCCTCCTAAAAATCACAGCAAAGCCACTGCCCTAATGGCTTCTTGCAAAAAGTACATTTGTTGTCACTAATGTCTGTACAGTACCTGTACAGATCTGCCTCTGGTTGCTGGCATTCTATAATGGCTACCAGAGCCTCCAGCCTGGAGACTGACTGAGCCACTGCTGTTTCAGGAACTGCAAAGTGAGTCTGGAGATGAAAAACAAGTGGAATAAGATCACACATCATTTTAAACAAATGCAATGCAATAAAAAGGGGAATATCTTAATTCAAGACACAGAGAGAGGAAATCAAACAAAGAAAAGTAAAAGAAAAGAATGACACGGATGAGTGAGGGGTATTTTTCTATGGCGTACTCCATCGCTACATTCTTGTAGTTCACATATTGTAGTTCACATTTAGACGATGCCACAATGATAACTAATTTGCTTTATTTAAGTATTCATTTAAGATTGAGTAATTTAGTTTGTTATGTAACTATTCACAAACCACCATTTCCAACATCCTTAAATTTACAGTTTGGAGGTACTGTAGAGCTATAGCTACGGTACTACTACAAAAAAAATCCTTAATTAAAAAAAAAAAATAATAATAAAATCAAAAGAAATCGCCAACCTTGCCAAGAAAGCCATAGAAGACTAAAGAACCAACCTTTAGATTAGTCTCTCCATCCAAACTGGCTGTAGTGATGTGACATGTCCCATCTTCTCTGTCAGAGGACAACAAAACTAAATCTGCAGGGAAAGTTTCATCTTTGGCTACTCTTACAATATCCCCGACCTACATAAATGAAATGAATACCATTAGGAACAAATCCTTACAAACTATAATCCAAACTAACTGGGACCAGTGAGATATTTCGTAAAATTGATTTGCTTTAAAAATTGTTACCAGTCATTTAAAACCTCATGACTAGCCCCAGTAATGTAGAAGTAATACATGACCTACTTAAAACACATACAAGGTCATAGTGCTTCCTGTTTTGCTGTAAACATAAGTTCGCCTCGACCATGATTGGTTTGTGATAGACATCAATCTTTTAGGTGACACACATTACTGTGGAAGTGTGTGTGATCAACAGAATTCAAAACTCAGCACCAATCAATCACTCAGGAGAGAACCATAAACCTGGTCATGACAATGGGCATGGTATTACTTTGCAACAAACAGCTGCAGGTTTTAACCCACACTGAAATGTGTCACTTCAAATTCAATCCTTTTATATTACCACGCTGGAAATGATCGGTATGAATTTATATTTCTAAAATGTATACAGATAGTAATATACTGGATTACCTACCCTTATGTTTTTTGATTTAGTTTGTACAAGGCTGCCACTTCGGACAACATAAACAGGGGCTCCATTGACTTCATTGTCTGCTTTGTGTCGCAGCCAGTCTTCATAACCCTAAAGTTTGATGGATTAAAGAGAGGCAAAAAAACCAAACAAACAGTCATCTGATCATATTTCTTTAACAACTAAGAAAATACCATTGTCAACAACAAGTGGAGTGGAACGGAACAGTAATGGATACTTATATAACCTTCCCTTAAAGCACCACTGTAAATAATGCCTTGTTATTTCCAATATAAATCCTCACGAGAGGAAAACCTACTCTCGTCACAGCCTTTCAGTTTTCCAGACAGTAAGGTTGGCTGCATGTATTCAATTTAGAGTTTACTGCATTGAAATGGAACACACAAAAGAATGAGCATTTAATAAACAAAATGATGTGGCATCATTTTTAGTAGAGCAAAGACGATAGGGGCAGATTTTTACCTACAAACATGTTTTCACACAAAGCATTTATAAGTAGAGGTAGGATTAAAGGCATTTGATAACAATGAAAAAGGCATTTGTTCACCATTAAACATACAAGATTTGCCAAGCTAATGGTAAAATTACTGGCCACAAATATTTTTATTCAAATGTTTAAGACAAAATCTCACCTGTTTTATGGCTGTCACTGTGATTACAAAAAATAACGGAAGTCCACTGGTGATGGGACTAGTAGGGGTGTCAATCATGAGCTAAACAAAAAAAGTAAATGAACATTAAAAGGCAAGTTAAATATAACGACAGGAAATCAGTCACAATACACATACTTAAATAATTAAGTATTTGAAAAATACAAACAAAAAGCACTTAATGTGAATTAAAAAGCATAGTTTTGTAAATATTGTTTAATTAAGGTTCACTGTTGACAATGAACATTTGTGTTTACATATAAAAAGAAGACTGCAGTGGTTGTATCCAAAAAATATAATCACTCCCTGATCATCAGTGAGCCATGCAGCTACTAATAGCATATCAGTGGAGAATGCATTGTTTTAAAGTCCTGTATCAATAAAAGTGGCTCCCAGCTTGACTGATGACACAAAAATTAATTCAAAAGCCAATCAATTAAATAAACTTACCTGAACAAGAAATATTATAAGAAAATAAAAATTGGCTATTCTTCGGAACTGTTCAAATAAGTTCTTGGGAACAAAATTCCAAACCGTATACTGCAAAAACAAAAACAAAAACAAAAAATAAATAAATAAATGCAAACAAAGAATACAAATTAATCCTAAATCAAAGCTGTTCTCTTGTAACAAATGAAACGCATGTGTTTCCCATTTTAATTGTCTTGGAGCCTGGAGTCTTATACTACTGCTGCTATAAAATAGTGAAACTTCTCAAGCAGAATAAACAGGTGTTCCACATGGTAAACAAAGGAAGGAAGACAACCACATTTACAAAAACGCAACCAAAAATAAAATGCACATATTCCAAACCTTCACTCAAATATAATAGCAGTAACTCCCTCCACCGCCTCATTGAACAAACTGGTCAGTAATATACTTCTAGGTCAGGATATACTGCTTAAATAAATATATAGGTCATGTACAGTACACATGAAATATAATATATGCATATTAATTAGTATTTATGACTAAAATAAAATTATGCACAAGATATAAGGGTTTGGGTACAAGTTTGCTCCTGTTTATTTAAAAGCACATACAATAATGTATCTACTTAATTTAAAATATAAGAAAAACGTTTAAAAACAAAAAAACGCCATCAAGGCTCATCCCTTGCTAGCACACCAATCGCCCCTTCCAAAATAAATTAAAAAGGACACAATCTAGTGTTTTTTAATTTTTTTTATTTTTATGTTGCCAGCGTTTTAGGTCCTACTACATCACCTGGTAGGTTAACCAATACCACTTATGATTTGATTTACTTCAATCAAGTCCCCTCTTTCCCTTCTTTCTTCCAGGCAGAAGAGTTTGAATTATTTTAACCTTTCCTCAGAGCTCATGTCATTAAGTCCTGGGATCCGCCTGGTTGCCCTTCTCGAGAGCAAGTGAGGTGTCCAAAACTGCTAAGCTACTGTACCTAAAAAACAAACACAAAAACAAACATTGCTTTCTTTCATGCTTACCTTGGATGATATGATTCTGTTGTCTGCAAATTTCTGGGGCACATAGTGACCATGCTCAGGAAACCGATTAGCTATATAAACCGTCCTTGTTTCACTTTGGTGGGGTGGGTCAAAACCCTAAAATAAAAATAAATAAATAAATCAAACATAAATAAAAGATC
This sequence comes from Acipenser ruthenus, assembly GCF_902713425.1. Taxonomy (NCBI): domain Eukaryota; kingdom Metazoa; phylum Chordata; class Actinopteri; order Acipenseriformes; family Acipenseridae; genus Acipenser; species Acipenser ruthenus. The sequence continues at coordinate 25,375,510 of NC_081205.1, forward strand.
AGCAGCAAATACAGTCTACAGGAACTGTGAAGGCAGTTGCCAAACCAGGGGAGGCGCTGCAAACAGGCTACAGCAATCCACTACTTAATGGTTGTCAGCAATAACCAGGCAGCACCCCTATTAGAAAACTTTGAATTTTGATTTTATAAACCTGGTTGCCAATTGACTTGCAGACTGCCAATGGAACAGCAGTCCTAGAAGGATTTCTGAAAAGGGCGAGTGTTTAATCAGCTCCCAATACAGATGAAAACACATAGGAAAGCTACAGTATAGCCTTGGTTTGGAGACTTCTGACTTCCTAGTTCAGAAACTTCTTTGCTTGAAGTGATGAAACACTAATATCTTGACTCCCAAGCTACTGTAGTGTAAGTACCCATGCGACTCATCAAGTTGTTGCAAAGCCAAACCCAGAACGAATTAGGCAGTTTAAGCTACTGTACATTTAAGGCTGATCTTGTTTGGAAGCACATGGTATTAAGTTATCCGTTTGAAATATCTTGTTGTGAAACCACATTTGGTAAAACCTAAATGGATGTCCCGCAGCAGTCGCAAGTCTCCGCTTGTGAAATGAGTTCAGCCAGTCTGTGACAAGAGTGGTCCTTTGGTCCTTTCTGCACTGAATTCACATACAGAGATTAGGGATACAAATGTGTCTAAACTAAATTTTCATTCGTACAAGACAAGTAGCTTCTTTTACCCAAGGTGCTGCATAATGCAATCCAATTAGCAGTTTTCCAAGCTAGAAAATATGTTGTCTCATACAGACAAATCTGCTTACTGTCATATACTCTATGCTCCATCCTTTTGAAGTGATATTAAACTGAATCGACTGTTTGATGATTGGTGTTTTGAATTGCACATTGTCATTGTATCATTGACAATCTCCACAAGAAATCAGCTTAAAGTGACAAGTGTAAACCTGCTAATGCACGCCCAATCTTGAGAATATTTCTGAATTTGCCTTTGAGAAGGCTTTCCAATATTGGTGCAGTTTTACACAACCGACGTGGGCTTTTTATTGATAAGGCAATGTCTGCTGATTGCAAGCTGCTGTGAGGTTATAGATTTTGCTTACAATACACTCTTTTTAATGGTATCAGCTCAGCTCAGCCCCCCCCACCCGTGATATTACATTGACTCTGAAAATTAACATTAAATTCTTAAACTCAGTGAACATGTTAAAACTTCAATATAAAGCCATACAGGTAAATAAAATAAGGTCATGTATTAATAAGTTAAAACAGTTTGCTTAATATTATAGGCACCTTTTTTTAGCAGTTGCCTCTAGGAGTGTAAATCGTTTAGAGTTTAAACGTTAGTAAAGTGTCAAACGTTTTTAATTTTGCTAATCATTTAAACTTTGTCAAAAATGTGTCGGTCAAATAGCGGCTACTCTTTTTTTTATATTACTTCATACCTTTGTCAAGTGGCATCATTGTCATTGGATATTCATCTCCCAATGTTCAGCATGCTTTTGGTCACATCACTAGTCTGCTTCTATGAAGCTGGATCTAATGTGGAGGAGGTGGGGCCCAGACATACAAGCAAAATGTTAGGAAATGCGATAAAGTTCGGACTGAAAACATAACACATGCCCTCTTGACAAGCTTTGCCATCTTTTCATTGGGTTTGAATCAGCAGCAAAGGGTTTGAATCAGCAGCCTTCTCATTTCCAGCCTACGGCTGGCTAAATTGCCATCTACTTTGTCAGATGAGCCGCCTAAAATAGTTATTTAAAAAACTTTTTACTGTGAATAGTATTCAAAATGTTTATTTTCTTCCAGTAAAATAGTGGCAATTTCAACAATTCAATATATGTAAAACATTCTCTGAGGGCATTTTGTTTCCCCGAGTTATGTTTCCAGGGACACCGTGAATCGCGACGGACCAATCAGTTTCGAGCTTACAAGCGATGTTGGTGATAAAGGCCGAACTGTACAATCATAAACCTGAGTCAGTAACCGTACAGCAGAGTTATGCAATTGTATAAAAACATTTTTTAAAACAAAAAACCTACGTTTTCGGTGTAAGAGGGTATTTTCATCATTTCCCGGGAAAGGGAATAGATGCTTGGGTATACAAACACTGGTGCCTCTCCTGGCGACACGTTCTGGCAAAATTGAGCTACAACAGTAAATTCAAAGTTTAAATAGTGTATACAATCTACGTTAGTAACTTTGACCCTTTTCCAGGGTCCTACATAAACATTAAGGTGATTTCTACAGTAAGTAGTCATACTTTAATACAAATTAAAGCTGGTAAGCCATCTATTGCAGTGTTTTATGTCAGACTGCAAGCACCAGCCAAAAAGGGAAGCTTCTCCAGATTTCCTATAGCAGCTCATGCTAATCTCCTAAAGAAGTGGTATGTCGGTTAGTGCTAATCTGTATTCATAAAATGAATAAGAAATCTCCAAAACCATTTGTGTATATAAATGTAATTTGTAGACCAAAGTTATTTTCCGTATCAACACTACTCTTTTCCATTTGAGAAGTCATTTCCATGTTTTTCCATTTCATATACCTATTACTTGATATTTATGTACTGGACTTTCACGTAAGCCATGTTGTTCAAGTAAATGCAACATTATTATTACAACTTACTGTAGAAATCGCATTAATGTTTACAGAAGATGCAACTGAAACGAACTTCTGAAAACTAAAATACAGCGTTCGAAATCGCAGTTCTCGTAAGCGCATTTTTAAAAATGTTATTTATTTACTAATGCACTTGCACATTCTCGAACTCGGCAGTTAATGAGAACGGCGCCATGGGAAAGTATGTAAACTCAGAATCTTGGAAGACTAAAAATAAATGTAAGGACTGGATGGTTCTATGAATATTTTTTACAAACGTAAAATTGGTCTTGTTTTTTTCATAAAATGCAAAAGAAAAAATAGAATACATGAAAAATAGAAAACAAAACGTAGTTTATGGCTTACCTTTCCTGTATTCAAATGTACTACCAATTAAAACGGCTTCTTCTCTTGTCTTGAATTTAGAAATTGCTTCACATTTTTCTCTTCAGGCTCACTTGGTATTATGGTATCTATGTGCCATTGTTTGTTTTTGTGCCTGAAATATAATTTCTCTGTTTCATTGGTGTCTGGTTCTGTCTTTCTTTCACAACTTTTTTCTGTGTAATAAATTACTACAAAACCAAACAGTTTGCTTAAATATGTGGACTTTACTTACTTTGAAATATACTGTGTGCTAAGACAAGTCTGTGATTTTAAAATTCCAATATAAATAAATTACTTTATTTTGTAATTACTTTTCATAGACACATATGTAACATTTACATTTAGATCTATTTAAATCAGGACACCTAAAATCATAAAAAATGAACAAAGTTTGAAAATCAACTCTTAATAGCAGAAATAAATGATTATTTACCCATATTTGTAATGTTGCATAATGCATACACGTTCTGCTCGGTTTTGTTATTGTTTGTCAGGTTAAACAGAGCTGGCCACAGCGCATGAAAACACCTGTATGCAAATTGGCTCGAATTAAAAGGTGCGATTCTCATTTTCATCCACCAGGGTGATCAAACACATTTCTTTTCAATCTCACACCCAGGAGATGTAAATGTGTACTTTACCAGATCATCTCTGGTGTCTGAAGGCTCTTCAGAGAAGTGTTTTTACCTACTGTATCAGTTCCTGTTTTCAAATCAGCTAATTCTACCTGACAAGAGTCCTAAACAAATTAACTATCTTAATGGATGGTAATGTCTCCTTCCTTACATTCCCACATGTTTCAAATGGGGGGCCCTAACGGCTTTGGTTACATTGCTTAAATTCAATAAAACACATTGCAAATAGGGTTTCCTCTAGAAAAAAAATAACTGATGGCCTAGTTAGAAATTCTAACATAGCTGCATTTGTGATTAGAATACTATGCCTAGTATTTTGCAGAGAGAAGCGCTTCACTTATACAGTTCAAGTAACTGTCCAATTAAATTACTTCATAAAGATCGCATGACTCCATTGTTTATTCACGAATCCAAAAAATGTAATTTGGTCTTGGCTCAAATCTTTGACATCGTTCTCTTAAAGCATGTTTTGTTTGATTAAAGGTTTAGCAATGAAACCCTCCCTCGGCTGTTACACATTTTAAAATGCATGGTTTGATTATTTCTCTAGCACAATATTATACTGTGCGTCATACAAATGCTTTAAATATTGGGGCATATATTTTGTTACTTTCTTTCTTTCTTTATTTATTTAAAGAAACATAACACTAGAACCAGAATTCGTTCAGATTGTCAATTCCGGGTTTGTCAAGTACAGAACTGCAAAAAAATAATTTCACCTATAACACGAGAGACTAACAACAAAGTGTAGACTTTAAGAATAATGTCTGCATGACAAGAAAGAACACGAAAGACAATTCAGTATTAACCATTTTTCAATTTTGTGTCAGTTTTTCGTTAAGTATATGGAAAACTACAAAGCGGTATGTAATTCAATATGTTATTGGTAACGTAACATTATTCAGCACGTTTCGTTCGACTTTATGAAGCAAATCACAGGGTGATGCAAAACTTCTGGGCACTGCTATAATTTCGGAGCACTTGTTTGGGCTTGTCACCTACTCTACCGGTTGACCCAGAGTAACGCAAGTACGTACCGTTGTCAGACGATAAAGGTGTTCTGTCAAAGTTTCCAAAGAATACATTATCCCGATGAATTGTGCTGTCACTTAAGACATTATCGCATCTGAATTATAATGAAACGCTTCATATTTATAACATGGCCTTCCTCGGATGTTATGCCTGTAATGTATTTAAATTACATGATAATAATATTTAAATAAAGTAACGTCACGTCAGAAGACATACATCAAGTCAGGATTAAGTGCCAAAACTAGTTTGAAAAAAGCCTACGTGTTTTCCGTAACAACCTAGCAGCAGTATAACATGTATATAACTTTTTCAACCAGGTAAACTCTTCTGCAACCTTTAAACATTAAGGCCTTCTCCACTAATTAAGCCAGGCCATTTCCTGAGCTCACGTATGCTGTTTTATGCACCTTTTGACTCTGAGCTACACCCGGAAACTCCCTTCCTCGCCTGTCTCGCCAGAACGACAATAATAAAATGTTAACTCTCAGAGATGGGGGACTCTTAACATACCAACTGTTGTCGGATCCACCGTAGCATCCTTGTGTAATCTTCTCGCTGCCAAACAACAATTTTTTAAAAGCATATATCCTTTTCCCAGTTCTCGTGAGCGCGTTAATTACAATGCGTCCAGGTTTGCTCTTATGTAATTAAAATTCCTTTTTGTTCCCCATGTCTGAGTGCCAATCTTCCCCCAGGTTAGTGGTGCTAGTGTCAAGCGCGTCCCGTCTCTACAGCCTCCTCCTCCACCTCATCCTCCTTTCTCGGCTCACGCTGCGCCGCTTCTACTCCCCTCATCGCCGAACTCGCTAACGCTTGACATCATCCAGGAAGTGACGCCAAGATGTGGTCTCAGACGGGTACGTGAACGTGGATGTACACACTAATGCGGACGGAACAACAAACTGGTTCTTGTAACAAGTCAATATCGTACTATCCACGTTTTTGCTAATTTGAAAATTGCTCCTTGATATATTTTGTTATGCACTTTTAGTGTGTCTGTTCTGTCCCTTGGTATGTGTGATATGATTGTATTTACTGTATTTTGAAATGCAATATCTATATATTTATATATGTTCACAGTTTAAACAATTTAAAACTTATACTTGATAAACTAAAGAAAGCCAAGCCTAGTCAGATTATTAAAACACAATTTAGATTGATGTGTAGCCCACAATAAATTGTTGTCCTAGCATTTGGAGGAACATTAGCCAGACATAATTCAAGGGTATCATTAGTGTCATGGTACACAGGAATTCCTCATTTAAAGTCAACAGAGACATGCACAAAAATGATTCAATTTATTACTGGCGTGCTGCCAAGGAAGATCTTTGTCGTATTTAATAATTACTGTAGATTCACATTTGGGATAAGGACATATATTAGCAATGATTTTAGGAAGTTACTGTTTAATTTTAATGCAGTTTGTGATAACCAAGATCGATATAGGGATAAGAGTGGGTGGAGATGAAATGTCAGTGGAACAAAGTGCGCCCTTTGCTCTTATCAAAAACGAGTTACACGCAGAGACAATAAGCAGCTGGCTAAACCCTCAGTGAGGTAATATTCCAGATTTATCACACAGTCTCGAACTTTACTAAAGCTCCTGTAGATCTGTCCTTTATGAAATATCTACAAATGACAAAGGGGAAGCTGTTCATATTTTTAATTGGTGAGGATTCGCACTTATATGGTACTTTCTCCCCCAGGGAAGTAGTTTCAAATATTTTACACCATAGTCTCATTTACAGAAAAGGACAAACACATTCTCAAGGGAAATTACTACATCATATGTCCAAACCCAAGAATGTTGCAACTTACTGTCAGCTACCATGTGGCTTCAAAAAAAGCAATTCAATTACACGCTACATACCAGGTCTTGGTGCTTAGTCTTCGATCTACTAGAAACAATCCACGCAATCCATTGGCTGTAAACTGCTAATATAATGAAATCGCTAAGTTATTTAATTTGAAATGCAAAATACATCCCTGATATATTGTATTCTGCAATATATGACATCTGTACATCCCTTTTGTCACAAAACTATGTTTCAACTCTGCCATTCTTAGGTACATGCATTCTTGTTGAGCACAGTGTTTACTTCAGCGTATATAGAATCAGTAATATACAGAACATACGGGTACATTACCAAAAATCTAATTGTAATAAAAACAAATTTAGCTGTATCTTTTAAAAACATACTATCGGTTCTCCACAAGTTTACATTTCCTTCTCTACTAATTGTGTCCCTACTGGCAGGTGTTTCTCATTTGCTGAATCCAGTGCCTGGCCTAGCATGTATTACAGTTAGACACATGATCTTGAAAGTAATTGTTACAACATCCCCTAACAGGATAAGGCCAGAAGAATTACTAACAACTCAGACTCATTCTCTCTTTGGTTAATTATTTCAGTTAACCCTCCTTCAATTAAAGCTTGATAGCTATGCTCTCCACTTTGTCAATGGAGGGTCCTTACTTTTATACCCCAGGGGAAAAGCTGATATTAACGACTTTAATCTGTTTATCTTGAACCTGTCGTGGTTTAAACATTTAGAATGCTTTGGCGTTTACATTCAGTGCGAGATCTACACTCTCAGTGTAGTTGCTGCTGATACGTTCCAATGTTCTATTGTTAGTTTTTAGTGAAAGATCCCAATAGGTAATCTACTAGAAGCTTCCATATTGAAATATTATTCAATCTTTTTAGACCCAGATGTGTACAACAGGTTTTCCTTTTTGACGTGAAACTGTCTGCTTCAGAAAATGCTTTGACTACAAAAACAAAAACTTTCTACTAGGAATCCAGAGACCTTTGTGAAAGGAGAGAATAAGAAGAAATAAATTATTATTATTATTATTATTATTATTATTATTATTATTATTATTATTATTATTAATAATAATAATAATAATAATAATAATAATAATAATAATAATAATAATAATAATAATAATAATAATAATAATGACACAAAAACAAACACCCAGCATGTATAAGAAGTACACATAAACTAGTTTAATACACGAAACCAGTAACTCAGAGCCCTGGGACTGGAAGAAAATGACTGATAAAAAAGACTACAGAAGAGGCAGAGTCTAATTTGAAGTCTCAGTCCTAAGGAACATGGGAAAAACAACTTAGATGTGAAGAACAGTGGAGTAAACTGTTACACACACTGCAACAGATGCACAAAGAGAGTAACAGTAGCTTACTCTGCAGAGCGCCGGGCAAAAATAGCTAAGGTTTACAAATACCCCTTCTCTTCAGATTCAGGCTTTGTGTGAACCACCTGAACAGCTGATATTGCAGTGATGAAAAGAGATTTCCTTCTTGTACAAAGAGGATTATGTCAAATGTATACTCATTCAAATACTCACAGGAAAATAATTCTGTAAAAGGTCATGCATGCAGCAATTTAGAATATGGCAACATATTTTGAAATTTATTGTGAAATATATTGATGTATTAGGTGGTGCCAGTGTTTTAAGAATAGAACATAAGAACATAAGAAAGTTTACAAACGAGAGGAGGCCATTCAGCCCATCTTGCTCGTTTGGTTGTTAGTAGCTTATTGATCCCAGAATCTCATCAAGCAGCTTCTTGAAGGATCCCAGGGTGTCAGTTTCAACAACATTACTGGGGAGTTGGTTCCAGACCCTCACAATTCTCTGTGTAAAAAAGTGCCTCCTCTTTTCTGTTCTGAATGCCCCTTTATCTAATCTCCATTTGTGACCCCTGGTCCTTTTTTCTTTTTTCAAGTCAAAGAAGTCCCCCGGGTTGACATTGTCTATACCTTTTAGGATTTTGAATGTTTGAATCAGATCGCCGCGTAGTCTTCTTTGTTCAAGACTGAATAGATTCAATTATTTTAGCCTGTCTGCATACGACATGCCTTTTAAACCCGGGATAATTCTGGTTGCTCTTCTTTGCACTCTTTCTAGAGCAGCAATATCCTTTTTGTAACGAGGTGACCAGAACTGAACACAATATTCTAGGTGAGGTCTTACTAATGCATTGTAGAGTTTTAACATTACTTCCCTTGATTTAAATTCAACACTTCTCACAATATATCCAAGCATCTTGTTAGCCTTTTTTATAGCTTCCCCACATTGTCTAGATGAAGACATTTCTGAGTCAACATAAACTCCTAGGTCTTTTTCATAGTTCCCTTCTTCAATTTCACTGTCTCCCATATGATATTTATAATGCACATTTTTATTGCCTGCATGCAATACTTTACACTTTTCTCTATTAAATTTCATTTGCCATGTGTCTGCCCAATTTTGAATGCTGTCTAGATCATTTTGAATGACCTTTGCTGCTTCAACAGTGTCTGCCACTCCTCCTATTTTTGTGTCGTCTGCAAATTTAATGAGTTGCATGATCTTGGTTAGCGGTTTGTAAATAACTTCTTTCATTTCTTTGAGTACTATTGGGAGGATCTCATCTGGCCCAGGGGATTTGTTTATTTTAAGAGCTCCTAGTCCCTTTAACACTTCTGCCTCTGTTATGCTAAAGTTATTTAAAATTGGATAGGAACAGGTCGACATGTGGGGCATGTTGTCCGTGTCCTCCTTTGTAAAAACCTGTGAAAAGTAATCATTTAATATATTTGCTATTTTTTTTTCTTCATCTATGATTTTTGCCATTTGTGTCTCTTAGACATTTAACCTCCTCTTTGAATGTTCTCTTGCTGTTATAATATTGGAAAAACATTTTGGAATTGGTTTTAGCCCCCTTAGCAATATTGATTTCTATCTCTCTCTTGGCCTTTCTAACTTCCTTTTTGACTTGTGTTTGCAGTTCCAAGTACTCTTTCTGTGTGCTTTGTTTTTGGTCCCTTTTAAACGCTCTGTAAAGTGCCTTTTTTCGCTGAATATTTTTTTTAATTGATCTATTAAACCATTTTGGCCATTTTGTTTTAGATTTAGATTTGTCTACTTTTGGGATGTAATTGTTTTGTGCCTCTAGTACTACATTTTTAAAAAACAGCCACCCTTTTTCTGTGGATGTTTTCTCTATTTTACTCCAATCTACTTCTATTAGTCTCTGTTTCATACCTTCGTAGTTTGCTTTTCTAAAATTGTAAACCTTAGCTTTAGTCATTACTTTTGGGGTTTTAAAAAATATTTCAAATGAGACCATGTTGTGGTCTGAGTTTGCCAATGGCTCTCTGACCTCTGTTTTAGTTATTCTGTCTTCATTATTTGCAGCAATAGACTTTACCTACTTTACCTAGATTGCTCCAGTAAAAAACCCAACTGTATAAATGGGTAATTGTATGTAAAAATAATGTAATTGTATGTAAAAATAATGTGATTTCTTGTAACAATTGTAAGTCGCCCTGGATAAGGGCATCTGCTAAGAAATTATTATTATTAATAATAATAATAATAATAATAATAATAATAATAATAATAATAATAATAATACTACTACTACTACTACTACTACTACTAATAATAATAATAATAATAATAATAATAATAATAATAATAATAATAATATATATTCAAAAAATAAGTTAATATATTTCAGAATATATTGTGTCCATTTTGAATATTGCAGGACCTGGAAGCCTTGTGTCTGGGACAGACTGCAGAAGTGGCAGATTCAGATAAGCAAACATCTTTAAAATAATGTCAATAATGGCTAACTTTTTAGGCTAAGTCTTAGACAGTCTTAATTTTTATGCAACTGACTAACTTGCATTAGACTAGTCTAATTGTCAAACTAAGACTAGTCTAATGGTTTCGACTAGTTTAATATAGTTTTATGCAACCGGCCCCAGGTTTCCATTGTGGGCCCAAACATTTGGAAATCCAGCACTCTAGATATAAATGTAGAGATAGAGGTGACGCCAGGGGGGTCGCAATTTGTTGTGCACATTTCTTAAACAAATATTTACTCCTATTGTTTTGCAGAAATGTACTATAAAATGAAATTCTTTATTCAGGAGAAGAGGTGTTCATTGTTATTTTCTTTTACTTGTAATCCCCTAGTTAAAATTTAGAATGAGTACATAGTAAACCCATCCCCCCAAAAAGAACAGGATTGATCATTCAGTTACCATTTACAAGATTTAGCCATGATGTAGGAATAAACTAATTTTCCACATGATTGGTTTTATATCGACATTGAGGATTTAACTAAGATTTTTCAAGCCTAGAACTCTTACACAAGGCCCAGATCTAAATCAGGATTTTGGTTTGTTTATTGTTTACTGTTAAAACTATTAACACGTAACAGGCATTTTTTTCAGGTTTGAAGACACTTTTCATGCGATCACTGGAGACTAAAACAGGTGATTTATAGCATGCAAGTGAAACATGCATTTTAAGGGATGCTACAGATCAATTACTGATTCAAAAGCAATCTTCAATTTCTACTCCTGTTCATCAAATATACTGACTACCGTTATGTTGTTTATGTACAACAAAACAAAAAGACACATGAAGGCGATTATTCGAACCACAAATTGTAACGATGATGTGCAAACTGAATCTAATAACTTTTCATTCCCCCTTCTTGACAAAACTGAATTTCGACTACCATATGCATATTGCACCTCCAAAACCATTTTACATTATCAAAGTCATGTTGTCACCCTCGCACCCTCAAGGCCAACCAGTCATATACTGTAGTTATTACAGCACATATATTGCACCAGACATCATATTATACAATATCATCATAACAATAATTTTGCATTATTGATACTAAGCGTCCTAAATGTGTTTTTTAAAGTGATAATGAACTATATGTCCATAACAGGATTCTGCTTCAAATGACACTATTTTTTTAATAAGTATCACAGCAAGCTGTGAACAGCATAGAAGCAATAGGGCACCCCAGTGCTGTGCACAGGGATTAGTCTGCTGGGGAATGTATTAGCCACTGAGTTTACTAAAGGTTATCCCCCCAGGACTGCATGTGCTCTGCAGAGAATGTTTATTGGATGAATTATCTAATAGGATTCTTAGCTGTTCTAGAACTGTATACTGGGTCTAATTCTATTGATTGTCAATTAATACATCTTTAAACAGCATCAAAACCCATGGTGGCTAGGGTTTTAGTTTCTAAAAATATTCTTAGATAAATTACTGCAACATTAAAAATGACGAAACTACAAGAGGATGTGACAGTTTGAGGTAGAGGGGACAAGGAGTTCTCTTCAGCCACAGCCTGCGGGTGGATAGATTGCCCACGTTTCGTGATACATTTGCATGACACAGACAGACACTGATTGCATGGGCTAACTCAATTTAGCAGATCTAATCTGAGACATGGGATTTTGTCTGCATCCGTTATTGTTTTATGCTAAAGATACGGTTTCCCACAATTGTTCAGTATTTATAAAATATAGTCATTGATAAAAAAATGTCTTGGTACCAATCTGTTCTGGCCTGTTGTAACACAACTTTCCACAAGCTGTGCAGGAGCTAAACAAATGGAATTGCTCAGACACATCCACTATCCCAGCTAGTCTTGCAATGTATTAACATGCCGGCATTCTATTCCACAACAACAGAATGTGATAAATGTTTGCCTCAACAGATACTATAAGATACACTAATTTTCTTTTTTTTACCAGTGTAACAAACTTGTTTTTATTATTTTGCTCCACCATAGACCTAGGCTTATTAGATTAATATACACATTTTATAATTATTATTATTTGTTTATTTAGCAGACGCCTTTATCCAAGGCGACTTACAGAGACTAGGGTGTGTGAACTATGCATCAGCTGCAGAGTCACTTACAACTACGTCTCACCCGAAAGACAGAGCACAAGGAGGTTAAGTGACATGCTCAGGGTCACACAATGAGTCAGTGGCTGAGGTGGGATTTGAACCGGGGACCTCCTGGTTACAAGCCCTTTTCTTTAACCACTGGACCACACAGCCTCCTAGTTCTTGCACATAATGCGTTAACCTTTAGATGACAAAAACATGAAAAAAAACATAATTTGTGGGACACTGCATCTTTAAGTAATCTTTATTGGACTTTCACTGCCTAAAGCCAGAACCCTGACTGCAAAATAAATGGAGCTGTCAAACAGCACAACACTCTTCACAGAAGATACATGCTCTGAATTGTAGTCTAGTTCATCAGTGGTTGGCACACTACTGATGTTTGGTCAACCACTGGCCTTCTGATATAATTTAATTTGCAATACTGACATCCCAGTGCTTTACCATACTTAAATGTGATTCACCTTCCTTTCAGTCTGCTTACAGTACTTTACCACACCTTGCAATGCTTTTATCATGATACGGGAAAACTGCACTAAACTTTGATACAGATTTCTTTAAAAACGTATAATGGACTGATTTCATCAGCACTAATATCGGACTACCTGCAGTAATGTTATCTTTGGTAAGGTAGAGCTAATCAGGGTCTGTGTTACCAGTTTTAGTGCTCTTAAAAGCACTCTTCAGAATGTTTTGTGAAAATACAAATACAAATGCTTTTTACAATATCACTGTTCTTTGGTAAATATAACCCCAATACTACTCTGGTATCGCATATCTTATAAATCTTTTGGAAAGGTGGAAACGATCTAGGTAATTGAAAGTCTATCAGTGGTTTTGTCAGTAGTGTGTGTGTGTGTGTGTGTGTGTGTGTGTGTGTGTGTGTGTGTGTGTGTGTATCAGTGGCTTCTATTCCATTAGCTCCCCTGACCTGCTGTGTCGTGTGGACAGTTATAATTAATGATTGCACTCAGTCGAAGCTGATCTATGGTACCTAAGGGGGTATTTGTATTATGAACCACAAGTAAATTGACTTGCAGTGACCTAATAGAAATTGGAGATTCAATCCAAATCCCATGCTGTGAGATATAGTGCAATGTGTGTGAAGCTGCATTAATACTGACAATCATCATCTCTCTCTGCCTCAATGGGTCTATGTTTCCTAAGCCCCTAAATAGATCTATAGGCAGATGCACATCCTTAAAATATAAGAGGAATCAATCAGCAACGATTAAACTATAATAACATCATCTGTGGGGAAAATGTAATGTTAAAGATAGAATAACCAAGGTTTTAAACATCTGTTATCTTTGTTATAAGTACAACAGACTACATTCTTTAATGTTCTGTTAATAGAGCATTTTCTCTTGAACAAATCTATAAGTTAACTTTTCTGTTCACTTGCCCACAAGACTAGCTTCCAGTTAGGTAGGTTGGGTCTTACTACCTGCAGCAAAGGAAGGGAATATAGGAGAGCAAACCAAGTACTTCCACATTTACAGAGTTGTGAGAATATTAACAGCAAAAAAAAGGGGGATGCAAGTGTAGTTATGCTAGAAAGACATGATGCTTAAACCTTTGGCTTTTAGCAACCAAATCCAGTGGGTTTATTTTAGGGCTCTAAACAGAGCCTTTAAACTTAATATTATTATATTTGGCTCAGCCTTTAGCAGTCCTGGATACTTCATCAACCTTCAAAAGGAGATTTATTGGATTTCAGATACAGTATCACTTATATTAACCATCAGCCTACCAAAGTGTTTCTTTTTTGGTTCCCCAGAGGTGTCAGCCCTACTCCTAGAGGAAAACACATGTGGTATTAGTAGAGTAAAATATTTGATTTTGGTATAATACCACCCTCTGCTGGACAAATAGTTACTGCAGTGTGAATTCTTGTTACTTGCAATATGATATTTAATATGTACATTTTTTCTTATGTTTATAAATTAAAGCTGTGTTTTCTGGCACGACAGTGAAATTTAATATCAGTTTAGTAACTAAAATACCATTGTTAAAAAGCACATCAACACAATAGATGAAATTACATTAGGAAAGCCCCCAGAATGTATTCATCTGGCTGATTATATGATCTTAGATCTCAATTTTTGCACCACAGTCTGATTGTTAAAAGTGTCATGATCTGTTAGTTACCTGAAGAGGTTCTTGAAAGGAGATGCAAATGCCAGTGTTCATATCCTGCCATTATGTTTTGCATATAATAAACACAAACAAACTATTTTCTTTCAAATGATCAGTTTGAATGACAGAAAGAAAAAAAAAAAAATGTAACTTTTTTTTTTTTTTTTTTTTTACCAGTTTTTACAAAGATAATGCTATGAATTCTCGAGTCACAAGATTGAGTCAAGGTTGTGTAATGTATTTCTCAGTGCAGTAAGGGGAGCTGCAGGACCACAAAGCACAGAAATAAAACACCCATCCACATGCCAAGCCTCAAGGACTGTGTCAACATGCAAATTACTGTTAACTGTTAGCTCGCGGGCACAAGATATACACCACCATGGCTTCTAAAGTTTCTACCTATACAGAATTTGTCTGGACAGTCCTAGAATTAAACAGCTATCAAGCCTGGACAGCTGCTGATCCTGGTTTCTAGTGGCCAGAGGTTGTCTTTACTAGTCTGTAGCACATATTTATTTAATTAACATTTCACTGTAGATTTGGAAAAAAAGACTCAACATCCATATTTTAAATGCACAGTGTGATCAATACATTTTATTTATTTATTTATTTATTTATTTATTTATTTATTTATTTATTTGTTTGTTTGTTTATTTATTTTTAAGTAAAAAACTTTGATGCTCTGGGGCTGTGTATTTCTTTTTCCTAGTTAACCCCACTCAACACCCTTGTTCACTAATGAGAATGGAAGAATGAGAATAGATAATTGTCCCCTCTACAAAATAGGCTAAAAACCTTAAAAAGCATGATTTCACACAATGCAGTGTGTGATAACCCCAAATGCAGAATGACTGGGTGATATATCTGTTCTTCATTTTATCTCCCAAAAGTGGGTATGACATTGAAAGTTACAGTCTCTCCTGTTTTTAACAGAACTGTAAAGGAAATACGGTATCTCAGTTGTGTACCCTGGATAAATATATTTACTAATAATAAGATGACATACAGATATGAAAGGCCCATTGTTTGTCACCTGACACAATTAAACAGACCTGTTGAAAGTGGTAAGGCCAGTGATGTCAAACTGGTATTGTACCAATGAACAAAATTGAAGTGACTTGCCTTTCTCTGCACTGAAATGTACAGCAAATTATTTAATCTTTATACTTTTGTTAAAAATAAACTCTACCTTGACATATAATCCGCATGAGCATCCTGACACAACAAAAGGTCACACATTCCCATTAATAATGTATAAAAGCACCAATTAACATTTCATCAACCTGAGTGACACTGAAACAGTTTAACAAGGTACCTAAGATAAAAGGAATGACTCCTTAATTACTTGTAACAGGACCTCTTGACCCATTGCAAGAGCCTTTCCTGTTCTTTCATCCAAATGTTAACCTAATGAAGTGACTGGTATGAAACTGTGCCGGGGCAAAAGTGCAGCGCCACCAGGTGTCCCAAGGGAAAATTTTCCCTTTTTTCAAACAGTCAATGATCAATATTTCATCACATACTTTTTTGTGTGAGTATACTATTGTACAGTACGTTTCCTTCTGTCAGGTTATATGAGAGCCTCATTAAAGGGTTAGGTCTCTTTTTGCCTGGTGTTCTGTATGTTTGAGGTTTTGTGGTTGAGCATTAAATCAGATTTAACCCCATAAGAGCAATTATAAATCTATCTGATGAACATTTACACACATGCACACACAACCATTGTAGCAAGACACATTTTTCAAACACTAAAGATATAATAAATATAAAAATATAAAATAAAAAATAGATAGAAACAAGAATGAATAAAACATGTCCCAAATAGCATTTATATTAACAGTTAAATTGATCTAAATACAGACAATGTTTAAATATTGCATACATTTTACTTGCATTTGAAGAAACAGATACACTTAAACTCACACACACTGTTAGAGGTTGCTTGTGGGTTCAATCCCCAGTGGGGGACACTGCTGTTGTACCCTTGAGCAAGGTACTTTACCTAGATTGCTCCAGTAAAAACCCAACTGTATAAATGGGTAATTGTATATAAAAATAATTTGATATCTGTATAATGTGATATAATGTATAATGTGATATGTTGTAACAATTGTAAGTCGCCCTGGATAAGGGCGTCTGCTAAGAAATAAATAATAATAATAATTGAATAGATTCAATAAACCTAATATATTGCTGTCCTTTTTCCATGGTATTTGTATTAAGGGATTCATGGAAAATAATCCCTGTAGGAAAACACCTGTAGGATTAATATAGAATTAAAAGGCAGTGCTATTTAGTCCGCCACAGTTTTGATCATTAAATTAGACCCCAATTATTTTCATTCACTTTCATGAATATCAATCTGAATTTTATTTATGCAATACAGCTTTGTGAAAAGGGCCATATGTGTACAAAGCTGAATAGGACTACTTTGTCTGTGATTACTGTCCCGGTATATCTTAAGTAAAAACAATGTAATACATTGTCATGTAGCAGTGTTTAAATGCAATTGAAAATGTGCTATCACATTTATTAAACAATCATTTCAGTCCTGGGGTTTGAGGTCATAGCTTGTATTTCATCATTTCAGCCATTTCCAGTCAGCTGGGCTTTGTGCAGCTGTATGTCTGCTAAAGGTTTGCTCGCTGCTCACTGACTAGACAAATATTTAGCTGAGCACTGTGTACAATAGATTCATTAATCACTGTACACATAGAGGCAGTTGCTAACCAGCCGTACATGTAACCAGAACTATGACGAAATCACCTTAATGGTGGACATACATTATGTAGATGTAAAAAATGGTACGTTCAAGGTAAAAGGTATTACTGCATGAATGCCCTACTGTCTAAATATCTCAGAACTCAATTAAAATTTCTTCTAAGCACTTGATTTAATTGGTGTGCCATGAAATAAGAACAAAGGAATTACTGGTACAAACACATAAGTTCATTTTCAGTTATTTTGAAATCTACTTAATATAAATTATAATACAGTATACACAGTCATATGGCAGTTTACACAGGGTTTATCTTTTACTATGTTTTACATTGCTCCTGTGTGTTTTATCATACTTGCGTATGCTTTTCTGTACTTTAACTGGTAACTTGCAAACCTAGAGAGGTTCACTTTTATCTTCTTCTGGCATGAGGGACTGCAGTTGTAACAGCATGGCTGCTACAAGTACAAGTAATCCTGCTTTGTGGCAGATGCCTGCAACAAACTGGCCACTTAGATTGTCAAGCCTAGGTTATGGATGCCTTGTATGATTGCACCTGGCAAGCTAGGGGATGTCTCCTGCCTGAGCTCGGCACAGATAGAGTTTCAACAGGAACTAATCTACCTGCTTTCAGCACCTATCACTTCCAGTGACCCAGAGAAGGGAGTGATACAAACACAGTGTACTGTGACATAGAGGAGGTATCAGCTAGCAATTAGAACGCTTTGCCCAATGCATTAGTCCGGGGGAGACCGATGGGACCTTCCCCTCATGCAGCCAAGTCAAACAGAGAAGACGTGAAGAATGACAAGCCCTCTGCAATCCCACCTGGATGGTAATCATGTCACAACTGGCATAATAAAGACAAACATGACAGAACACTTTAAAAAAACACCTATTTGGAATGGCGTGTGCTTTCTAATGGTTTCAGAGGCATAGAATAAGACTAGTGTTGTATTGTTTTCAGGGACTTGCTAACAAAGTGCTTTTGGATAGGAGGAACAACAGAGAAGAGGGTCTAATGACAAGACTGCAAAACACGCAGCCATGAGCACGGCATGGCAGGGGTCAGGCCTGTGATGGAGAGAGTGTGAAGGAATTTGCCTTATTCTCCACACAGTCCGATCTGCTTCATCTACAAGTCCTGTTGTAGCATGAAGTGACAGCACTGAAAAACCAAGCCCAGCTAACACAACACTCAACAGAGAAATGGGGTTAGGGTTAGACAAGCAGTGCATGAATCATTTGTACAGGGTGTGCACGCTTAGTTGGAGAAGGTAGAGATTGCTCTGCAAGCAAGTACCATACTATGTATACTTCTGATTTTCAGTTGTAAAATATGTGTAATAGAAGATTACAAATATTTTGTACTAAATCATTCTGGTGAAAGAAAGAGAGATTATTAAATACCCTTCTTTGGAAGACATTTAATACAAAGTGAACTCAATCATGCACATTTTTTTGTCCTGTCAACATGCTCATCTCTGTGGGCTGATGAGCACGAGGTCCAAATTCATTTTAGAACAAATATCCCTTGAGTCTGTTGTACCTAAACTCAACACTAACCCAAAGCTTTCTTTAGTCATCACCAATTAAGGATGTACTCCTAAACTTATAAGATCTAAGAAGATATAGACTATTGTATGTGCTTTTACATATCGTAGATGTGAATAATGATGCTGAAATATATTCTAAGACAGTTTAACGTAACCAATTTAGGATATTAAATAGCTTTGCACAGTATTTGTTATCTATTATAACGAGTTCCTGTTTTTTTTTATGTAAACCATGGAAAGTTATTAAAAAAAGACCAACTTGTAAATTAAAATACTGCATCTGATATTAAGTCAAAAGTAGTGCATATGTTCTACTGCATATCAACACCTGACTCTTTTTACCTCAGTCAAGTACTATTGACTTTATCTCTACATTCCCAGTTATTTTCTAACAATGGGTGATAGGAGGTTTAAAATGTTTCTGCAGCATGTCAGTAGTTGCAGGAACTCATACCATTAGTGTTCTGATTCCTTTTCTTGTTTTTTTTTTTGGAAACGTGAAGCTGAGCAGGGTTGTAAAATAGCAGCGCGTCCTGTTGCAGTGGTGTCAGCTTAGATTGTAGTGCTGAGCTGGGAGAGGGTCTCAGGTGAGTGGTAAGCTGTGATAAATGCTAGGAAGGTCATAGGATTAGAGGTGGGTGGCCATATTTAACATAGTGTAAGAGAAAAGGTCGAGCATTTATCTGGCGAGTGAGTGATGGCTGTGCCCAATTACCAGGGGACATTCTCAAGGACTCCCTTGCAAAACATCACGTGAAAAAAATAAATACAAAAATAGACAATGCATTATGAAGCAACATCAACAAACCATACATACAATACAAATATTAACAAAATACTATTAAATATTAAATACTTCCTTGACATCCCTTATAAAAGTTAACCATGACGTATTCGTACAGTAATTTTGTGGTTTTCTCATGTTTTTCCAATGGTTATACTATGCATTTACTATAGTTTACCATGGCTTGCCATGCTTTTTAATAGGCTTTATCGTACCTTCTTTGGTTTTACAATGCTAGCCTATGCTTTTCCGTGAGTTCATTATGTGTTTTTATAGTTTGCTATGATTTTACTATCATAAAATGTTATAAGGGATGGCACACATAGGGTTTCATTCAGATTGATACCCTTACCAAATGATCTTCAAGGACAAAGTTATGGGTCTGCACTAAGCCATTGGTAGAAAGTATTCTGACATACCAATGGTATCTTAATGATATAGAGCAATATATATATATATATGTAATCCATTGCAGTACCAGAGTCCCTGTATTTGTGTGCTACCATATCAGGACCAGGGCCTTTTTGGCCATGTGAACGGGAGAGAAGGAATCTCGGCTGCAAATCTACCTCCCGACCAGGAAGGGCGCTAAGGTTGGTGGTACGCCTTCACAGGGATGGGCCGACTCAATGGTAGGATGGAACCGGAAGTCGGCCATCTTGGTGAAAGGGCGTAGCTGTAAGACTGCTCAACAACCCAGCTGTGATCAACTGTGTTGTGTGCAGCAATTTGATAGAGTGTGGTGCACTGATCACAGGGAGGAGTTTAGCAGTACAAAGGGGACACAGCTACGTGAGCATGGCCCCTTACGCTGATCCTGACAAGCTGGAGTGCTGTTTGTTTTTTGTTTTTTTTGCAGACTGAGCCAATGGGAGCTGTTGCTACAGAGCCAGCACAACCACCCTGTGCACCTGCACTATCACAGCAGCACAAAGGAGTACAGCAACACGGAGCATGAGCACTGGCACCCTGGACACTGTATACATTTGTTTGTTATTTATTGTGTGGGACTGCAAGCCCAGAGTATAGTTCCCCAATACCATTGATGGTAAAAGTAAAAGAACAATTGTAAATAAACTACTGTTAAGACCTTCTATTCTTCCCCACACCACTCACATCCTGAAAGGCCACTATTGACAAACACAAAGCCAAGCTAATTTCTTCTGACTTGGTGTTGACACAAATTGAATGCTAGTTTACTTAGCTGGGTTTTATCCTTTCTGGCCTGGCATTTTTTAGAGTGCATAGGTGTTCACTTGAAGAGCTATTACTGCACTTCCCACCTGAAATGACACTAAGGGCAGATAGTGCAGCTAGTAATCTTTAGTTGCATGACTCAGATAAGTCAGGTGAAGTTAAAGTCGATAAATGATATCTGAAATTCAAAACACCCTTTAGGATGTGCTGTGATAACACATAACTCCCAATTGCATCACTGGTGCAAGTTTTAGCATTGCCTGTTTAATTGAAACAAACCCACACCCACACAAGCATTCAAACCATTCTAAAATCTGGGTTTTGATAATCTATTGTTGCTTATCACCACAGTTTAGAGTCGACCTGTCCAAACAACAACTGCGTATATAATTGGTGCACTTTGAACATTATTGTCAGGCAGAAGTTGGAAAGGATCAATAAGTAATCACTTTTTAAAAGCTGAAGTTGCTAAGATTGATATGTGTATCCCAGTGATAACCTTTACCTTTCCATTAGGACAGGGGTTAATTGTGACATTTTCTTTCAGTCCACTACTTGTGAATGTAATTAACATTACAACAATGTGTTACACAATTCACAACAATTTTAAACAAATTCTAAAAAATGAAAAAGTTCTTAATTGTTTTCCTACAAGGACTCAACTTCCCAGAAGGAACTTATCTGTAACAGATGTGTTTCTTCAATGGCAAGCGCAAAATGGAAAAGAGTGCGAGATGTTTCAACTGATTAGAAACCTTACATTGCACCAGTAAAATCTACTGTCATGAATCGAAACAGTACTCCAATTTGAATGGGTACCTAAAATTAAAAAAAGTATCACGCAATGTTGGAACACAATAAGAAAGATCATTGTTGCCGTGTCCAATTCATAAATCATTAAAATGTGAACAAATAAATTGCTGTCTTATGTGTTCAATGTTTAATCAATACAAAATATCTAGTTACATTGAAACCTTTTTAAAATCCTGAATAGTGAGTCAACACCTTTATAACCTATTACTTGTGTCTTGGCAGTGTCTGTTGTCTATTTAATCAGCTTTTAGCTCGTCCTGGCAATGCTGATAGTGGTATGATGACAATCTTAAAATGACTGGAGGTTTAAATGCCTCTGGTGATAACAGTACCGTAGCCTAGCAGAACTACCATGACATGGGCCTCCTACCTCCGAGACCCCTGAGAAATACCTGGCAGCGTATGTTAATACCTGCATGTGTCTTAATCCACTCCATTTTTGTTTTCTTTCTGCTTAAGCGCAAGAGAACAATTGTGAGAGATTGTTGGAACACACCTGTGGATTGGTAGATCTGTTGCACAGCAACCCAGCACAAACAACCCTGGCTTCCCAATGTCACATGTAGAATAAAAGAAAGAAATTAGCTGCTTAAGAGACCTAACAAACATGGCTGTAGATATAGAAACATTCTGCATGCTGAAAACAGGATGGCAGTTTACTGGACCCACGCCAGCATGCCAACAAGCCAGGACAGTGATATCTGCAGTGAAACACACAGGTTTGTAGGAGATGAGGTTTTTATGGCATTAGTTTGATTTAAAAAAAAATAAATAAAAAATTCTCTATATATGTTAAAACAACAGTCAACACAGAATTATCCAATATTATTATTACTTAGGTAACTCAGATTTTGTTGTTTTTATTAATACCTATAAAATCAAAATTAAGATATAAAATGTTTTAAGCGGTGCACATACATTTGTTAATCCAAAAATCTATATCTCACAACAGCGATTAGTCATTTCTTGACAACTGAAGCACACGTGGCAAAAATTTCAGACCACCAGGCATGCAGATGGGACTAAACGGGAGGACTTGAAAGCTATGTTTATTTAGGATTCCTATATGAAAGAAAGACCAAGTTGTACACATCATGTGAACTTATTCAACTTACAATTTTAACTGTGCACCACAGGGCACATCTCCTGAACTGTGAATTAAACAGTGATTATTATTCAGATAGAATTTCAACAAGCAGGTTCTGTAGCCATAGTGCATTATAAGGGATAGAAAGACTTTGAAAAACAATACTGACCCTTTAGTACTGGTTACTGGTGATTTAAAGGCTATCAAATCATATGCTATTGTTTACTAATTCAATGTTACATTTTAAATGTACTGTATATTTTAATCTCCAAATTGGACTGAACATTATAGCCTTTTCTTTGTTTTGTTTGGCATTGTCATACAGTACTGGAATGTACACATTTATGGTATAAAAAAAAGACATCTCTCTCTCTCTCTCTCTCTCTCTCTCTCTCTCTCTCGATCAATAGATATACATATATACATACATACATACATACATACATACATACATACATACATACACAAATAATCTTAGCCAGTGTAGGATTTTCATGCTGTAGGATTATTTTTAATAGTCATAAATACCTCACGGATTGTTAAAATGTATTATCGAGCAACTGTATACATTTTCAAATGGTATATAAATACTCAAAATATATATGTATATTTGGGGGGAGTACATTTTACTATGGAATCCAAAAAAAAAAACACAACCCCACACAAAATCTATCCACTCTAACCTGATTTAAAACAAGTGTCTTTCCTGTTCCATTAAATAATTGATCTAAGATGTGATTTGCAATTTGTCGCTTTGTCAGTAACCACGTCATGGGGACTGGCAGGTGAGGGGGGCGCTGTGAGGCCCTCATTAGCGACTGTTTTGAAGTAACCGCTATCTCTGCCAAGGAAATCTAAGACAAGTTGTACAAGCCTGATTATTCTGATCATAATCACATACTTCACCCTCATCTGGGCCATGTGCCTAACTTGCGCTTGGTTGCTTTAGAAATGAAATGCTGTTCAAAGAGTTTAAAAAAAAAAAAAAAAAGGAATTGCACAGTGCCCCGATCTGCAGGTCCTCTCAAAAAAAAAAAAAAAAATAGCATGTCAGGAGGGTCTTTTACAAGGTAAACATTCCAGTATTTTTTTTTTTCAAGCATGTGCCCTGCAATGCAATTGCCACCTGTTGTCCTAGATTTCTAAGTACTTTTATTTTAATGTTAATTACATTGTATGTAAATCTGCAATCACATTTCATAAAATATGTAGTTTATCCACTAAAGTATGGCATTTGCATTCACATCAATCTTTTTTTGTATATACTTGATGATTGGTTTAAAGCAATCCCTACACCAAACTTGTCAATTAAGATTATCTTGGTCAACGAACATTATGTGTATGTAAGTGCATTTACTGATATGGCTATGGTGGTCACTAGTTCACTGGTGTTCGATAGGGAAATAAAGCTATTAAAATACTGGACAAGTAATAGGGACTTGATCTATGTAGTTCTATATTGTTGTTATCAGGATATTGGTATTTTTCTACAGGACCTTTTTGTTTTTATATTTAAATGTTACATGCTTTATAAGAGAGGTAAAGTTCCTATATCTCATCAGGATGATATTCTATTGCTCGGTTCAGCTACCATTCACTGCATTTCTTCAGTAAACCCTGATTCATTTCACCAACTTATAGTAGGCTCATGTTATTTTCTGCCAAAAAGACAGCCAGCTGCAACAAAAGACCACCCACATCGATAAGCCCAGGTAAAAACTCAAATTAGCAAAAGACAATTTGATGTGGTACAGTGTCATCCTTCTCACAGTCCTTGTGTTAAGTCAGTGTGTTACACTGGCCCAGTAGAGGGCACCATTTACTTATCTATGAAGTAAAATCCTGATGCCTCTTCAGAGTGCACCAATATGCGGCACCAGTAACAGCCATAATAACTACCGAGTTTCATTAGCCTCACCACTTAGCCTTACCAACAAGGCCTTTTAAAATAAAGATTAATAACAGAATGTCAATAATACTTATACAGTAGTAATATGGATTCATTATGAAAAAACAAGCCCCTTCCTTTCATCAGGTTTCTTGCTTCTGTGGGCCTGAGGAGAACAATTTGATTGCAATCACAAGTAATATTTTACTATGCTTTCAATTCAGTTAAGATTTTGCATCTCCGAGGGCAACACCCTTTTAAAAAGAAATTGTAGATGTGATCATACAGGACCTACTCTTATTCTTCCATCATTTAAGGAGTTTAAATATATATATAGTCAGTCAGTTTTTCTAAACAACCTTTGCCTTTAGGCCTAATATTATTAACTTGTTTTATTATCTTATTTTGCATAATCCCCATTCACTTATTTACCTTTTTTTACCTTTAAATATTTTCATTTTCTTAACAGTACACTCTATTTTCCCTCAAATGAAGCACATTCACTTTCTATGTTATCAGTTATAACCCCTCATCTGAGCTTTACACTCCTGCTCTATGCGTTCCATGAGGTTGGGTCCTGTTATCTGTAACACAGGATCTTTTAGTATTAACTTAAAAAGATACTTTATAACATCAACATTTTCCTAATATTGAATTTGCTATCTGTTTAAACCATGGTTGCACAGGCTTGTGCACTATGCTTCACCTATGGTCTTCAGTGCACAATGCAACACTAATATGGTCCTCACCTCACTCCACAATCAGCCTTGAGGAGTCTTTTCAGTAGTCATTTTTGTTTGAATAGTTAATAATGAAATAATGAACAGAAACAACAATAGAGAATCGTGCAAAACACACAATATTAAACATGTAAGAAATTAAATATTAGGAACAGGTTATGGTATAAAGTATCCCTTTCCCTCACAATTATATTGGAGAATAATGGGAGACCCATGCACTTACAGCCTTGCATATTGTTTCAGTCACCAGTGAATTGACCTTCAGAAATGTGAACATGAATTGACATACATGTTACAGTGGTATAGCAAACAACTGCAGGCTATACAAAACTAAAAGAAAAAAAACCCCAAAAAACCTTAAGAGCATTTGGATGGCACAATGATACCTTTATTTAATTTAATAGCTACCTCTGAGTAGTTGTTACAGGAGCTGGGAATATATATATATATATATTTTTATAATTTCTTGTGATGCAGTTTAATGGAGAAAATCAATGGTAGAATGTCACAGAAAGCAGCTCAAATGCTGTGCTCAGGCAGATGGACATGACATAAATGGATAACTAGCAGTCATTACATGGAAGATTGTTCAGCTAAATTGATTTCTCAGCTGCCCATGTTTCATGTTTACTTTTGAAGCGCTTTGCAGCACATTTTTTTATTTCACAGTGAGGAAATCCCTTACCTGACCTTTTTTTTTTTTTTTGATCAGTACAGTTTGTAAATGGAGTTTGCTAGAGGTGGGTGAACTTCAGAAATTACATACAGGTGTACAGTAACAATCAAAAGTGTGGATTGATGTTGGCTGCAAATAGATTGTGGTTAGGAACCTGCGTGACTACAGCATGAGAGGGAAGATCGCCCAGCTGCTTTATACATGGAAATTCTTTTATTGTTTGTTTGCTTTTCAAGTACAAGTGAACTATCATGCCTCAAGCCCCTAATCCCTTACGAGCATGAGCGGAAATTCTGATAGTTTTAACAACATGCCTAACAAAGTCTTGCTAAAACCTCACTTTCACAGATTAGTGGCTGTATGAAGGAGAAAGGTTGCAGTATTGTTATTGGTGTTCATTTATTTATTTATTTTTTCAGTTGGCTCAGGTTTAAGGAAGGACATCTGACATCAAAGATATGCAAACTTTATCTTTTGTATATACTGATTTTTAAGACTTTGAAAGCTTTTAAGTGGAAAGTGCGTATCCATTGTGTCAACACCATCCCTTAACGTCTCTGTTCTGGAACAGAGCATCAGATAAATGTTTGTTAAAACTTGTCATCTTCATGCTTTCACAGTTTCTTGCTAATATTTTCAGACTCTCTTGAGACCTCCATTTGTAAGTTTCATCCTTTAAGACTTTGTGCTCTCAATCTGAATGAAGTACACCTTTCCAGCATTATCACATCTGTTGTTTGCCTGCAGAAAAGAACAAAAAGGAGAAAAGGCACCCAGGTGGGTTGGAAAGACTGCTACAATAACAAAACATATAGAGAAATGTCACAAAGACGGCCGGAGTGGGTGGCGTCAGACCAGAAGCAGGAAATAAACAGACAGAGATGTGTGGTTTGGTGGAGCTGAGCGAATGGTTTCGCTCAGCATTTAATAAACAGCACAGAAAATAAAAGGTTTGAACACAAAACAGGACACGGCACTTCACGCCAAAATAAAGAGACAAACAAAACTGACTATACAGTGCACGGACAGACACACAAACAAACACGGTGAGTTTTAAATAAACAATTATCGTGCTGGTCCTACCAGCACGTAATAGCAATTGATATTTAAACTTATTTCTCCTTCTCTCTCACCCGTTCTCCACTCTCGAACACCCAACCCCGAGTGAAAGAAATGTGCATCTATATATACTGTTGTGCTGGGATTCAATTACTAATTAATTATTCACTTGAATCCCAGCACGTGAATTAATTCTGTGCAACCCCGTGCTCACATATTACATTTAACCAGCACGTGAAGTGATTTGTGCCCTCCTCGTGCCTAAATACAAATCTACATTTTTAAATACACGTGAAACACAGACCCGTTTATATCCCGTGTACCAATGACTATACACCAACATTAACACACGCACGCAACATACAACACATAATATACACACGGGCGGGGCACATTGCCACAAGAAACAAAAGCAATGTTCTGGATAATTTGAAAGGCTGTGAAAAATATCACGATTATTACTGTTTTAAAGCACAGGAGATTATTAGTTATGAACAGCTCTTTTGTGTGCTGTGTCTTTCTCTTCCTGCTGACATGATCTGTGATACATCAGCATACCTATTCTAGGAGGAGGAACGATTTAGAACTAAACTGACTGTCTTATAGAAGAGTAAGTGATGACCCGCGATAGCCTGCTGCTTCTAATTGAGAAGCCCATTATTTGTATTTTGTCATTGTCTGTGTAAGAGGCAAACACTCAACTGAACTGTAATTCTTTTCTAAATGTATCTTTTCAGAATACCTTTATTTTTTTTTAAATATGACTTTTTGGCCACAGTCTGTAAACCATTGAAATGTGCCAATTTTAAGTGTCAGCTCAATATAGAGTGAACACTGCCATTACTTGTTGCTTGTGTTTCCTTGGTAAATGTGACCCCTTACAATAACAGGACATGCCATGTCTAGAGCTTTCTGTTCTTGTCCAGAAAAACCACATTCAGTGCACAGAGATCTTATCGTTTGTCAAGCCAAGCACTGGGGACTAATACTAACAACCTTAAACCATAAACTGAAATAAAGGAACTCAAATGTGAAACGGTAGGCTTGTTTGAGTTTGTCAACATCAAACACAATTGATAGTAATGATAGTAATGAATACAAACCATTTTAATTGCGAAATAAAAAAGAAAAGTGATATATAATGTAAAATGATCTACTTTGTTTCTGCAATGTACTGTAATGCTCAAGTAAACTATACTGCAAAATATTGCAGAACATTTTCAGCAACTGCTTGAACATCCTTTATTTAACAGATTTGCTTAAGATTAAAATAAAGTGGGCTAATGATGACGCTCTGAGACACAGGAGTGAGACATCTTTATTTAAATTCATTTATTAATTTATTCCTTTACCAAAACAAGCCCAAAACATACCTTTCACTAATTGGGAGTTTAATAAATATTTGAATATGAACTTCTTTGTTTTTGGACATAGCCCAAGGTTTATCTCGTGATATTAGAGACCAGTCTCCTAGACTGTAACCTCTGAAAGGCTACTTCATTAATCATTGGCATGAGGGAAGGCCCAAGACAAGCCTGGGGACATTCCCAGGACACCCTGCTGCTGGGCAGGTGATGGAGTCAGGGACGGATGCTTCTCAGTAAAAGAAAGGTACATGTTGTTGCTATGGAGTGTTCCCCATGGAGAGGCCATCCACCAAACCAATGACATGCTAAGTATGATACAAAGTTTTTAAAAAATGTGCAGGGTTTATTCTGTAGTTCTCAAGTTATGCATACAGGTGTGTGTGTTTGTGTGTGTGTGTCTCTCTCTCTCTATATATATATACTGTATGTACTTTATTTATTTATGTGTGTGTGTGTGTGTACTCAACCAAATAAACGTCTGTGTGTTTCAACAGTGCAAGAATATTTTCTGACTGATCTAACCTAGCAACAAGATTTGAAAGAGAATCTTGTGTCACTGCCCCGAAGAGTGTGTGCACATACTGAACCATGCTTGAAATACCTGTTATTATTAAAAGGTGATAAAGTGCTATTATGCCCCAAATTTGCTGCAGATAAATTCTGTGGGGATTGGGTTTAATGTGAAATGAAAAGAACTTTGTGGAGAGTCTGAAGAGAATTAAATCTTCTCAGAATGTCTCATTGTATGAGTTTATGAGTTGACCTTGAAATATAATTCAGAAATGTTTCTGTAATGTACTGTTTTGGTGTTCATATGCTGTTGTAAATATATATATATATATATATATATATATATATATATATATATATATATATATATATATATATATATTTGGAAATAAGTTTAACGTTGTTGGATTTTGCCATGGGAAAAGATTTATTTAATAAGTGGACCAAATGAAAAAAGAAGGGTTGGTGCTTATCCTTCAAGGATATTATCCCAGTTATATCAATGATCGTCCTGATGTTTTATTAATGTGACTATGATATTACAAACCACTGATATCCGTGTCGTCCTGGTGCGAGTGAGCCACAGTGTGTATCTTGTTGCAGTGTTTATCTGTGTGGTATTGCTAGAGAATAGCCAAACCGTCCAACACAGCCCTGGAGGGCCTTTCTACACCAGTGTTAACAGGAATATAGAAATAATGATCTGCTTTCGGACCTGTCTTTCTTGGTCCATGTAAATAATTAAGAACAAAACCCAGGTCTGGTCAGAGTTGTCCATCCCTGGTGTAGAGCATCATACCCTCTACCCACATGCGAATGCTCAGTGTATTCCATCATGTGCTGTGTGCCTAAGGAAGTGTTAGCCAGAGATGAAGCAGATAGGAGAAGAACAAGGCTGACTTGAATGGGTACAAATTCATATTTTATTAATCTAAAGCAGGCGCCACAAATGGTTGAAATACGCAACGCTTTTAAGCATTTTCATTGACCCAAGACTGTTAATCCAGCAACAGGACTTGCTGCTGATCACGAATGTAGCCTCCTCCACAGCCATTTGTGGGACTCCGCAATGTGCGTTGATAAAAGTGCCGTTTCTGTGGAGCATTTGCTTTTCCTGGCAGAAGCCTTGAATCAGTGCCACTTACGGCTCTTCAGTATAATCACTAATGCACTGAACTCATTTATTTATCTTTTAGTTTTGCTTCCAAGAAGCCTGGAACAGGCAATGGGAGCTAGGCTTGAGTAAAGGCTCTAATTGCAGCCAGGTGGTCTGTGTTGGTCCTCTCTGTACATCAGGCAGAAAGGAAAGCTGCACTTGACCAAACATATCAGCATATGGAAGGGAACATCAATTTCATTAAAAAAATGGGGGGTGGGAGTGGTTCTAAAATACCTTAATAAAGTATTTACTGGTAGTGATGTAACATATTTCATGTATTAATTAAGGCAATGCATGCATTATACATGAATGGAAGAATAATAAGTGGATCTGTTATGTCTTTCTACAATATTATCATCTAATAGTACCCCTATTACCACTGCTGGATTCTGTGTTTACTATGTTATTCCATGCTTTGGCTATTCTTTGAACATTTAGCTATGCAGTTACAATGGTAAACAGATTCTGCTCTTATTATCTAAGTCTAACACAGCCTGGGTCGTTGAATCTTAGCATTATATACTATATTTAGACCGCACTTTTCCAATTACTTTAGTGAATTTGTGTGGCTAAAATTCTCAAGCATAGTTCAAGAACTCAAGATTCAGGAGTTGTTGGGCCTTTTTTTTTTTAGATGGTTTGAAAGTTCATCCCTGAATTCCAGCTTTGATTTTTACCAATAATTTGGACAGAGATCTATTATAAACTTGGATTGTCCCCAGGTTTTTTTTTTTTTGTTGTTGTCCCACATTCTTCATTAATTATTACAGCCAGGCACTGTTACAAAAGACAATCAGTCTAACACAGACTGACAGTAACTAAACACAAGTTTAGGGCTGTGGTTACTATTCTCATATTGCTCCCAAGCTCAGTCACTGACAGAGTTACTTAATAATGATGGGTCTTGAAGCAGGCAGCTCAAACACGGAGACAGAGGTCCACTGTCCGAGATAGTAGATTGTGCTTCTCTCCCCCTGTACTACAAAGCTGGTGGGAAGGCTGCAAGGCAGAGAGCTACATTGCACTTAAAAGTGTATCAACTTGTACTGCAACTATTCAGAATGACAGCCTGAGACTTGAAGACAACATTCATAACATTTAAACTTTATGTCGGAAATAATCTTATTGCAAGGTGTCAAGAGTAAATACAAAAAATCTACGTGGTTTGTAAAATCAGTATGGAATACTCTCTATAAAGAACATCTTATTGTTCCCATATAAAAGTTTGCTGAGGAAAATGTGCATTTACCATTGTTTAACCATGCTTGGCTACACTTTACCAGTTTTTAAGACTCGTTACTGTGCTGTTAACATGCTGCAATAAAATATTTTTTTTTTGTTACACATGGTGGCTATCCAGACAGTTGCTAAGGTAGACAGGAAACAACATTTTATGTAGTTGGGTTTGGGATTTAGATGGTTGTTGGTTCAGGCCCAAAGTTTGCTTACCAGCAAAGAAATCACTGAGTAAACAACGGCAAACATGCCTCCAAACACTGCAGCAACAGAAAGATATTTGTGATGACACACATGAAGCACCAGACACCATACTCGTTTACAATTGACCTGAGATGTCAAATCAAACACTTATCTCTACATGTTTAGATCAATAGTTTAAAGAAGGGCTAAAGTAAACAGAAAGCAGAGTCTGATATCTGGTCAAAACACACAGATGAGGTTCTCTGTTCATGTTTCATATTTGACTGTATGCCTATCTTTTGATTTCCATGTATTAAATGTTATTAATATGATTATATGACTATATCGAACACTAAATACATTTAAGGATGCCATTAAATAAATGTTTCTTTGTCAGTTGCAAAACATTAACAACTGAGGTCAGCTAGTACACAGTATTATAATAGAAGGTATATATGTACAGTAGATTTACTGACTCTGAAAGAAAATTTGTGTTAAAGTGATATATAGTTTGTTTACAGTTTGACATTTCAATCAGGTTCAATCCAGCAATTATATATATATATATATATATATATATATATATATATATATATATATATATATATATATATATATACAAGGCCGGATTCAGGAATCATGGGCCCCAGGACAAGAAACCAGAACAGATACCCCTCCTTTTTTTCTCTCTCTCTCTCTCTTGGACGCATCACTCCAATTCTGGCAATGACTTCTGTCCAGTATATACGAAGCGGTTCATCCACAGATGTATTTATGTTTTATGTATTTATTTGATAGGGACATCATACAATTTTTTTACATTTCTGACAGTCATAAGATGTATTGCACCCAGATTTAGCTTTGAGCTCATTGTCTTTGGCAGTCCCTGGTCAGGCGTATAGAAAGGAAGAAAAGAAATAAACACAAAAACAGAAAAAGAAAATACAAATAAAGTAACATTTACATAAAGGAGCAATTTGCAATTGACAGTTTAAATAACTTGAAGTCATCTTCTCAAACATAATGCAAGTATTCCCTCCAAACAAATAGTTATAATAACAAAAAGAAAACAGCTAAAATGTATAGTACCAAAATAATAATAATTAACCTCCCATCCCTGATTTTGGTAATTACACTACAACAATTGGCAAAATCTGCTAATATACCACAGTTAATAACATACTAAAGTGCCAATCCAATAAAATAGTATATTTACAATTAGTGATCACAGATTTGTTTTTGTTTTTACCATACTTTTAGTTTATAAGTACAGTCTTTAAATTCATGAGTACATTCTATTCAGCCTAATCCTTACTATAAATTAAAGCGAAAAGCAGATTAGAGTTACATTGATTGCTAATTGGTGGTGTGGGTAGACTGGGTCCAACTCTTTCATTACTTCTCAATTCTTAGGTTAAATTATGATAATTTCAAAATCTTTTTAAGCAATGGAGAAGCATAATTACCAGAAAGATCAAATAAATATATACCAAAAAAGTCATGTGTTCTGTAGTAGTTCATTGCGTGATAATGATCAATTAGAAAAGGTTGGATACAACGTAGTTCATACAGGCACTGTTTTACATTACCAGAGCACATTATTAAATCTAAATATTGTTGTGTACTTTGTATAGTCTTGCTTTAACTATAGTAATATTATGCTTATCTGTTTTTTTTTAAATTGGCATAAACCTGCTCCTCATTCAACACTAGCCCTCACAATTTTTCTTAGATGTGTTTTAATAAGGGTCAAGCTGGCTGGAGCTCAGTACTAACACCGCCACCTCCATGGTTCAGATCTAGACAAGATCAATACGTTTGCTGCTTCAACACTAGTACAGTAATTTGGGGCGGTAGGGTGCTTTTACTATAAATAAAACTACTGATACTCAACTATTTTGCATTGCATTAACACAACAAATAGTGTTCTAATGGAATAAATATTGCATTGTATCTATTTGATGCATGAATCCCCCCCCCCCCCTCCCCCAAGAAAAAATAAATGGAATTGGGCACTAAATCCTCCTTGACCCATGAGAGAGGCCGGGGTCAAAGTGTCTTGACCGGACAAGGAAGGATTACACCACAGCTTAACACAGTTCTGTTTTTTTTTTGTTACTGACCTGAATGTCACATTTTACAAAGATCATTTTGTGTTTACCCATCAGAATGGTGAATTAAATCACAGCAGGTCTGTAGCTCATTTTCAAAGTCATTTACTCCAAAAGTAATTAAAATATATATATATATATATATATATATATATATATATATATATATATATATATATATATACTGTATATCAGAAAAATAAATAGTATAATAGTTAAAAACAGTTTTGTTACTGTTTTTTTTTGTCTGATTCATATACTGAAATTAGAGAAATGCATATCAGATAACAAGTGACTATCTTTATAGCAACTGGTGACCATTTGACAACCGGAATTGGTTTCACTCTTAGAAAGAACTGTAAAACATTGTAAAACCGTATTTTGAATTTTATGTCAGGGAAGGCTACACAAAAGTAATTTTCTTTGAAGTTGCTGGTAGCTGAATCTGTTAAAAATCACAGGTCATAAAACACTCTGAAAACAGTAGCTGGAGGAAAGCCTTTTCTCATACAAAAAGGGGCAGCACAATAGGCTGGCGTATCAGTTGGTTTGGCGAAAGTTATGTGAACAATAAAGGAGTTTAGTTATGTTTACTTAATGTTGAAAGTCTGGTAGCAATCAAAAGCCATGAGTTAAATCTCTAAGCATTCATAATGTGGTGTGCTTTCGTCCTTTCACTAAGTTATCATTCATTCATCTTAGGTTGCTCATAGTCTAAAAAAAACTCTCTTTTTGTTTTTTTCATAATAAGGGGTTTTGGGTCTACTTCGCGTTCTTAACAACTACAACAAAACTAAAATTTCTATCAAAACACAGCACGACCCATTATTTGCATCAAAAGATTAAAGGCGTTTTCTGAAAACCGAAAATGCTCTCCTGCCCTCAGGTAAATATCAAACGTTTTCAATTTGCTCACCTGTCCACATAGTCAGTTTAAACACTAAGCAAATATTTAGTACCTTCTGCTAAGAAAATACAGGACTACTTTTCATCATAGCGTTAAAGCAATAAATGAAGCCTTGCCTGGTTACTAAAGGAGAAGCCTAGCTCTTGTATGTATTAATTAAAATCATTATGTCAACATGAAATTATTATGTTGTCAAGGGCTGCCTCTATAATACACACTGGTGTCTACTGGACAAATACCGCTTTTATTTAAATCACTAAATATGAATATCACTTCTGTTTTAAAAGGCAGAAATAAACTAAAGAGAAAAACCTGCACTGTTGGATGTTTGAGTTCCAGAAGTTTCATCCTCAAACAGTGGCAGTATTTAGATCCACCATCGTTTAGATCAATAAAAAATATAACACTGTGTAAATTATTCTTATTCTTTGTACTTGTAAAACATCTTAAACATGTCAGATGGAAGTGTAGCCTGGAAGTTTGAGCCAACAAAACCAGAAAATACATGCATTGAATTGCAGGTCAGCCTTTGACATGGTATAACTTTGGGCTGATCACTTTACCTTCCAGTGCTTTTATCCTCACAGCCTTTTGGAAAACCTTTTTTTTCTCCCATTCAAAGCCTCTTTCAACTGACAGCACCTCTTTTTAGGGGGTTCCTATGGACAGCAATATATTTGGTTATTGTACACTATATACTGTACACATAGTATAGTTTATGTTTTACATAATAAGCCAAGGATTTCTATCACTCTGGTTTATAAAACAAGATTTGTTTTACACTGATTAACTATTCTGGTCATTTTATTATAATACCATTGATATACCATTATAATACCAGTGTAACACACCCTTGCAAAGCCAATGTATTGCTAGTGTGCATTGATGAAACTTAAAAACGTTACCACAGGAGTATCATGCTACCAATGGCTTTTACCATAGCAGCTCCCCTTGTGGCACCACTGCCCATTAGTAAGGACATTTCCATTGCAATACTGAAGGATGTGGTAAGGGTTACCACATACCTGAAAAGATAATATATGTTTGCGATAATATTTTAACATTAAAGTCCTATTGCTTTACACTATTTGGGAGGTTTTAATCTTTTGGCAGACATGTAGGAAATAGACACATCAGGTCTGGTCTGAATACCAAATAAAACTTTAAACACATCTGACAGTAGGAACCCACACCATGTTGTGAAAACAAATAGGCGTCAAAGAGCATGGTTGCTTTATAGTGGACTCTGGTTTGAGTGAAATTATCTTCGACTACTAGGTATTCAATAAAACAAGAGACAGCTTCTCTCTTTTGCTCTGGTTCAAAACCCCACAAACGTGCCTGGGGCAAAAGGGCGGGGTGGGGCGGGGTGGAGCGGAGCGGGGGGGGGGGGGGAGTCTTGTCTATCATTTGTTCAAGGCATACTTTTTGGGCCTTGTAGAAATACTGTTGAGTGATATGAAGAATGAACACAGTACATTTATACTGAGGTCACAGATAAAACATATGTCTTGAGGGTTTTTATGATGTATTACCAGACTTAAATCAGTAATGCATGTCAGTTACATACAAGTTAGTAAAAAAATAACAAAGGAAAGGTATAAACTAACAACATGAGGATCCTACACAAGCTGACAGGTGTGGTTTGAAATCTTGAAGACTCACTGGATACATTTGAACACCTTGAAGTGTTAATGAACTTGCCAGTTGTGCCACCTTGGGCCCACAATATCAGTTCCTTTACTAACATTAGGCCAGTTTACATGTTGGTTTGTTTCACGAGAATGGACAATGTGCGTGAAACTTGGCAGGGAAAGCTTGTGAAAATGTCCCAAAAAAGGTCTCAGTATTTTACCATGAAAGTCTCAATTTCTTGTGAGATTCCTGTAAATGCTCATGAAATCAACGCCCACGTACACATGTAAACACGAGTTTCTCGTGAAAATGTTAATTAGCTTGTTCAAGTCTTGTATTTACAATGTTCAAGTTTCTGTTTAAAACTATTACTAAGAATGTTTGATAAACTGCATCGTGGGTTTGTGAATTCAGGTGGATACAGCTACTGCACAGTACTTCAGAATAAACTTGCAAATAGCTTTCCAAACAACTGTCAAAACGACTTTATTGTAAAGTACTGCTAAGTACTATGTTTAAATGCGTATAACTATACTCCCATGCAATTTCTCCTAGTTATGTCTGAGCAAAACCCGTGTCTATCCTCCATTTGTGTCCGTTAGACCGATGAAGAGACTCAGGTGTTAATATCCATAAGGGAAGAGGATATGATGAGGCAGCTTGATACAATGCACAACACGAAAATTGTTTAACCCACTCTCAAAATAAAATACGGTGTGGAATTTCTGTGACTTATTTCTCGGGAATCAACAATACTACTCAATATTCCAATTCTTTATTTAGCAGAAGCAGTCATACAAGTACAGCGCAAATGAGGATGCTATATTTGGTATAAAGAGATACAAAATAAGCTAATGAAACAAAAAGGGATACTAAATAAAAGTACACCGTCGGATTACAAAAATAA
The DNA here is from genome assembly GCF_902713425.1 of Acipenser ruthenus. Classification (NCBI taxonomy): domain Eukaryota; kingdom Metazoa; phylum Chordata; class Actinopteri; order Acipenseriformes; family Acipenseridae; genus Acipenser; species Acipenser ruthenus. The sequence continues at coordinate 25,412,568 of NC_081205.1, forward strand.
AGACAGCTGTGCATCTCTAATAGCAGGACCCTCTTCATATCACTGTTGTGCAATTCTTGCTGGAGGCTGAGGTAGCTGTTCCTCTGCTTGTCTGAACACCTCCTTACGGTCCTGGCACAGATTGTGCAGGATACAGCAGGCAGTATTAATTTGGGGAACAAACTCATGGTTCACTTCGGTATGCTTCACTAGTATCTGCCACCTCTCTTTCAATAGCCCAAACTCCTGTTGAACGACCCCTCGGATTTGGCCCAGTTTATTATTAATAAAGATATACCCCCCACACACATACATAGACGATGTGTGAAAAGCAGTGTGGATGACAACACAAAGACAAAGTATTAAAAAAACAGGCACTATCCATCAGCAAATCAGATCTTTAATAACGAGTTAGGTCACACATGAGGACATGTGGATTCTCTCTCGTGAAACTGTTCTCTGCTCATGTAAACAGTATTTTTTGGGACTTTCACGGCACAAGAATCTAAGTGGGCCATCAGCATGGCTAATATAAATCTGACCGCCCCTCCCCCTCTCCTTCATTTGCATAGTGTTCTGGGAAAAGTAGGCGTTCCAAAGGGAAATTAGAGGCTTTACATGTAAACACAAAAAGACACCATGTCCACAACAGGTAAGTAAATTTCAACAGTTGGTATTCAGACAGGTAAATATAACATAGACACATTTCACAGATAGACAAGGAAACACTAAAAGTGCTAAAACCTAACTAAACCCCTAAAAAACCTAAAAAGCAAATCCTCACCTCTATCTGTCACATGGTAGCATACTCAGTCTCTCCTCTTCATGTGGCAAAATTATATATCAATATCACCTGGGCCCTTGGGGGCCTCGAGATCCAATCCTGTAAACCGTTCGCTGTATGCTCTGTGCTGTTTATATCGCTGGTATGATGAAGGTAGTTATAACATAATGGAAACGTCCTGCTTGATCTCCTCTAGGCCCTGGTGGATACATTCACAGACACAACAATATCTTCTGCCACCTTCGCACCCTCACGACACCGCACTGTAGTTCCTGTAGAAAAAGAGGATATGAACAGCACTTCCCACTCCAAGCGCCACCCCGCTTTCTCCCTCCCTGCTCTACGAATTGTCTTCCGACACAGCCACTTGTACTTAACGCAGAGTAGGGCCTCGCAGTTCGGGTGTGTGTTGTACTGCTGGTATTCAATCTCCCGGGTCATGCCTTTCACTCCGTAGCAGCGATGTCAACAATGCGGGTGCCTTTGAAACAGATCCAAAACACATAGCTCATTAATATTGGCACGTCCCTCATAAGTGGCAGTGTGTGAGTACCTGCGTCTTTTGGACCTCCTGTGTACACAGCTGATGGCTGAGGTCATGCAACCACACTTTTAGATGCAGTCCAACAATAATCGACATTTAATATTCTCTACATGCAGCGTTATACTGTTGACTTATCTTGTAAGTGAATATCCATAATCCTTCCCTTTGTTCCTTCAACTCAGAACCATTTCACCAGACTGCAACTCTCTACAACTCAGTCTCTGTGTGTGGTGTGGTGTTGTCTTGCTGCTGCTGCTGCTGCTGCTGCTCCTGCTCCTGCTCCTGCTCCTGTTCCTGCTCCTGCTCCTGTTCCCCAAAATGGCCAACTTCCTGTCCATCCAGTCTCCAGGCACCACCAGCAACGCACGCTTTCCCCTCTGGTGAGTTTTGGTTCTCCTTTTATAGGGCTGTCAATGATGGTAAGAGCGTCTCTATTGAATGCACCTAGCGGCTGATGGTGGGTCCTTGGAGCAATGGGGACTAATCACAATCCCTTACTCATGCACAAAAACGAAAATGACAACTAATACTAATAATACAAAATCAAATCTCCACTACAAGTGGGTAAACACTGCAAACAATAAAGAAAATATCCATACATAAACAATAATAATCTCAAAGGAAAGACTGTGCAAAATATACAAAGTTAATAATGCGACAAAAAGAACAATTATCAATAAAGTGTAAAAGAAAAACAAAACACCCCACACACTACAGTGATAGTCACCTGTGACAATAGTTCAGTAAGTGTGGATACTGGCTGTCTGTATGTTTTTCGTATCACTGTTGTTGTCACGGTCCTCTTTCTTGGGCTGCCAAGCTTCTCCGGGGCTGAAGTCTCTGCGGTGCCAGCCAGGTATGGGGGAAGTCTTAAAACAGAGCCACGTGATTTCTCAGACACTTGTTAGGTTGTGGTCATGCTGGTTCTGACTTGTGGAGCTCCAAGACTGGTATATCCAAGCTTTTCAATGATGAAAAGCTTGGCTATACCAGTTCCATTCAATCTTTATCATTTACAGATCTGACACAGCCCATAGAAAGACAGGACAGACACACTCCTGACTGTTGTCAGATTGGTAAGCATCTTTACTGTAAATGCCTGTGGCACCAATATCATACTTGGGAATCGGATACTCCTGGAAGTCAAAGCTTTTAAATTTTATGATGGTCACCAAATAAAGATGGTACCTGAACATTGCTACTGTATATAAACATTTACCATCATTTCCTATGTTCATACCAGACCAGTACGAGTAATTTAGCATGCTCTGTCTCAAATAACATGCTTGCCAATGCTCTATCATTTACTATTTTTCTACGCCTTTACAAGTATGACCTGCAGTCCTGAGAGGTTTAAAAATGACATATTTTTTTTCAAATATACATGGAACTAAAAGCAATACAGATTTGGTTGACGTTAACAATTTTGTTATCAACAAATACATTAAATTGGCCGTTTACAAGACAAGTGCCTCAAATGCCCCCATAACTTGGCTGCCTTCTTATAAAGTGTACGCTATCGCTTGTCTTTATTTTCTTTGTCACACAGTGTACTATGAGCTTCTTTATAGAGTAGCTAGGCCACACAAGAGCAAAAGCAAAGTGGCTGAATAAAGACTCATTTATATTTGAAGCAATGAAAGCATAGCAGCAATTGTTTATGTTAGTAATGTAGAAGGCCCAGTAGCTGATTCTTTGAAAGCACAACCACTGTAAATCTGTACCTCAATTGTCTGCGCTAGATCCTGAGATTATAGAGATAAATTACACCAATTTAACTGGACTAATAGTATTTGCCCAGGATTAAAAAAAAAATGTGTAGCAAATAATTAACCACATGCCATTCAAAGCTATGAAATAGCTCTATGCTATTTTAATTTAACTTGATGCAAATATAAAGTGCAAGTACAATACATTTTTGATTTTCAAGAAACTTATTTGAACAGAATTACAGTGTTCTCAAACAGTTTCACCAAAAATCATTGAACTTGTGGTAAATTTAGCAGGCTATGACTGAATAAGTAACAGTAAAGGAGTTCTGCGCCTCTGTATCCCAACAACCCTTTTTATATGTGAATATACCACTAGGATATCTACTATCCTTTATTAGGGTGTTGACAATGCCCCTTCATTTAAGTTAAATAGCCAATCCACCAGTGCTCCAGGTACATACAATATCAAATTAAATATAACAGTAAAAGATAAATGTGAAACTGGTGTATTTACATAGTACCGTTTTTGAACTTACTAAATTCATAAGGACCTTTTAGCTAAAAAACCTTGCTGACATCTCAAAAAGACATCTTCTCCCTCTTTTACTACAGCCTGTTTGGATGGCTTTCAGGAATGTTCAGCAATCATTTTTTAACATTGGCCAATAAACCTCTTCCCAAGGATACTTGTAAAGTAATAACTGTTCTTGTTAACATGGTGTGAAAAGAAATGAGCCTGCAAAGGTAATTCACATGGTCATCCACAAATGACCCCCTGACCCTGAGTTTAAACCTGCTACCACTTGTAAAGACCAATCACGTAAAGAATTTCCTGTCCGAGGAAGCCTTAACAGCCAGGAATAAAAGCCTGTCGACTTGTGAAAAGGGAGCTCTCTGTGGGGAGGGAGTTTATGATTTTTAAGCTGATCTAAACACCTGCGTTCCCCAGTGGACACTATTAGAAGCTCGTACACACTACAATTTGTCTCCATACATTTTAATTAGTTCAGCGTCGGCTGTGAATAAGCTTATTAACAGTTAATGTAATATAAGTGACATCAAATTAAGGTGTGTGACCTTTCCCGTCTGTTTAGTTTAAAAAAGACCCACTTAATCCTGTTGTGAAATAATAGACATTCACTTCATTCATGGATTTGAAACAAATCTAGAAAATAATTGTTAATGAAAACAAGAACTATAGTAAGAACAGACTAGGTATCTAATACATGAATGTTCTGCATATTCAAATACATTATATCTATCTAATACATGAATGTTCTGCATATTCAGATACATTATATCTATCTAATACATGAATGTTCTGCATATTCAAATACATTATATCTATCTAATACATGAATGTTCTGCACATTCAAATACATTATACCTATATAATACATGAATGTTCTGCATATTCAAATACATTATATCTATCTAATACATGAATGTTCTGCATATTCAAATACATTATATCTAATACATGAATGTTCTGCACATTCAAATACATTATCAATATATAATACATGAATGAACTGTACATTCTAATACATTATATCTATATAATACATGAATGTACTGTACATTCTAATACATTATATCTATATAATACATGAATGTACTGTACATTCTAATACATTATCAATATATAATACATGAATGAACTGTACATTCTAATACATTATATCTATATAATACATGAATGTACTGTACATTCTAATACATTATATCTATATAATACATGAATGTACTGTACATTCTAATACATTATATCTATATAATACATTAATGTACTGCATATTCTAATACATTATATCTATATAATACATGAATGTACTGGTAAATGATCTGGCGTTTGATTTTTGTTGCAACATCAGAATTGTTTAAAATGCTGAAGATACTAAACAGCTACTAAACTAACATAAAACTCTCAGTGGAAATAATACTTTGAGTTACTTTATGTCCTTTGAATTTGCATAACAATTTGTTTGCTGTTTATTATCCAATGACATTCCTGTTCCTTATCATAATCTTTTACTGTCTAAGCACCCATGGATATTTGGAATGTTTAGTAAAGACTCCAAGATATTTTAATTTTGGGACACCTGAGCAAGGTGGAATTTTTGTAATCTGGGGCTAGAGGTGTGTGCCAGTTATTTTTTCTCATTGACTACCTTTCTGTTTCAGGGGGAAGAAATTGTGCACCCCTAGTGGTTAAAATAAATATTATTCCAATTCAGACGGTACAATGTATTCTTTTTAAGTAATGGTTTCCTCAGATTTTAATGAATGGTTGTTTTATGTTTAATTACATTCAAGTTTTTGGATTGTATTTTTTTTGTTCTCAAATATTAATCTTTACAAGTTTAGCCTACCAGATGAATCTGGATTACAAATTCACTCTGTCTCCAATACAAAACACGAAATCTGCATTTACACAAGGCTATACAAGATCCGAACGCATGTGTAAGTGTATCAAAGATTATGGTGTAAAATAACAACTAAGCAAACTTGTACAAGAAACCTTCTTTCACATACAGTACTGTAAACTGTCAGATGAGTGATAAGTATGGGGAATGTCTGAAATCTGTGATCAATAAACCATGTTTGTATACACTGACATTGTAAAAACTAGTTTTAGAAGTATTCCTAGAATATGTGTCTTCCACTATAAAATATGAAAAAGAGCCTTAATTAACATTGAGTCCTCCCAAGCTTCTAATATGTGCCCCGAAAATGATTTTAACCCCTAAAACAAATCTCTCAAACCTAATTAGCAGCTATTGAACTGTTTCCATCTTTTTCTCTAATCCAGCAAGTTGCAAGAAGTGATAGATGAGTTTGTACAGATGCACTCGGGCTGCAGACACTCGCTGGGGTTGGGCTGTTGTGACTCCCTCATTGGTATGCACTGCACACACAGCCAAGCGTATGCTGAGCCACAGGACTTAGGAGAGTGAAGCCGGAAAAAAAAAATCTTTTCCATTCATTCCTTCTGCTCATTTACATTGAAACTTTGCCAACACCGGCGCCGCTAAAATCAAATATGAATGTGCAACACCGCCCTTGCCTTTGTACCTCCCCCCAAAAAAAGAATAATCAAAATTGCTTGTAATGCAAATATAGTTTCTATAAGTTCCTTTTCTTAAATGTGTTTTTTCTTCTTTTTTTAAGGGGGGTTGGATTACATACAGAAGAAGAAGACCCATTTTTGAGTCTTGAGGTGGGAACGGTCTGGTAGCAAGCAGGTGCAAAGCCCCTAAGCAGCTGTTTTCAGCACTCGAGTTGAAGCTTCCCGGCTCCCCCAAGCCTCGAGTACTTCATGTAATCCTCTCATGCAATTCACACTGTAATTGCTGAGAATCAGGCTGCCAGGGCCTGTTTTCTTCCACTGATGACAAGCTCCTCTACAAACAGGGACCAGCAATATTAATTAGTTACATGTAGCCAGGCAGACAGCATCAGCAAGACTTTTGTCCTGCCTTTTTTTTGTCAAAGTAGCACAAGTGGAATTTTGCACTGTTCTATGAGTCCTTTAGAGTGGTAGTGACAGGGTCCTGTACTTGAGATGAAGTCTGGTGCGTAGGCAGCTTGCTCTGGGTGGTACAATAGTGTTTTATTTTTCCAAGGTCCCTTTTGATACGTTGATAATTAACTGTGGGGGCTGATGGATCAGGGTCCACCGTCTGCCTTAATGTTATTGCCTTGCTCTACATAATGCACAAGTGTAACTTTTATTCAGTCTGCTTGTGATTCAGAATTTATTTTTCTTGTTATAACTGTCTGTTAAGTGGTATCTGGCTGCCTTTTGAACTGCTTTGTGAAACAAAGATTCTCTCTCCCACAATCAAATAACCCCCTTGCACAACTAAGTTATTTTAAAGTTTACTGTAGCTTCAAATCTCATTTGTTTAACTGTCTCCATGCCTTTTTATGATGTTTGCAGAAGTAAGAGCCAGTGCTATCTAGTGAAAAAAAAAGGTTCCTTTTGTTTTTCTGGCATTACACTGCTGAGCACTAGATGGTGATGATGCAAACTGAAATAAAGGTAGTTTGAACAATCTAGCCTACTTTACATATATCTATGAACCGTAGAACATCTCCATATTAAAATAATATAATAATCAAAAAAAGCAAAACAAAAAAAGACTATATTTGAGTAATTACAATTAGAACAACAACATGTAAGCTGCTTGTGCTTTAAAATAGGCCCTAATTTACAGAACTTCTAACATTTGTAAAGTGTTGAGTTTGATTGTGCCACTTTCTTTAAAGTTTCATGAAAGTATGCACAGTTAAAACAATGGGCCCAGTACAGATTGCAAGAAAAGGATAATGTTGTTTAGAACTTCTGTAATTCTTAAGTATCAAACCAATATTTTATCAATCCTTCAGTTCTTAAATGTTACACTATATTCTTCCCCCAAAAAGCAAACTACCAAATGTAAAACAAAAAACATCACTCGGTCTTTATTACAGATATTGTTTGTTTTGGTAGCTTCTTATACTGAAACATATATATATATATATATATATATATATATATATATATATATATATATATATATATATATATATATATATATATATATATATTACAGTAGATTAGTTTACAGATTTTCAGGAGTTATCCTTCCTGCAAAGAGGTGTTGAAAGAGTGAAAGATATCTGCACCATAATTTAAATTGAATCCCAACCCAAACTTGTTGTGACACAATGTCTGAATAATCTTGATTTGAGCTACTTCGTGAAAATGTATCTTACTACTAGTTGCTTGAAAAGCTGCCAGAAAAAGCTGGCTGTAAGTTGCCTGTTGTTACATAGGCTTTAGGGTTAGAATTGGAATAGAAGTTTTCAATAAGCTGCTCATTTTCCTTTTCCTGTGCTTTAGATTCTCTCTGGGTTCAGTCCTCTGCTAAAGCTGAGAAGGAATGTGTTAGAAGGCAAGGGACAGTGGATTTAAGTTATCCCCCCCCCTAAACAAAATCCTTATTGCCCTTCCAAATTCCCTGCTGCCCCTTCCACAAGCCCCCAGGGATGACACAGCTCATTGATGCATCTCTCTCATTAGCATTTTAGCAACTCGGCTCGCTACTTTCAGAAGCAATCTGTCATGAGAAAACTGAAGAATGTGCTCCATTTGCATGATTCTGTGCCAGAATGCAACTTTTTTTCTCAGCTGGTCATTGTGCCCTTCTTCTGGGTATTCAACTTTCCCATGAAAATCTCGGAAATCATATTAAGGTTTTATTGGCATGGGAACAGAAGAAAAACATTGAATCTTTGCATGTAGAAATAACATTATTCTAGTATTGCTATTGTGTACCAAAATTAGTATACCTAGTATACTTAATATTTACTGTATAATGAAATTCTACAGGTTCAGCTAGTTAATTGATTAAACAAATTGCAATAAATAACAAATAATGTATTATCTTTAAGATTAGATACTATTTTCAAAGTACTTTTATTTCACAGAAACAAAATCAACTCCTATATAAAAATAAAATATTAATGAAACCTATTACAGCAAGTTTTAGCAACAACCCTTCCCTTAAGTAAAATATTGTCTTAGTATAAAAGGATTCTTATTTAGAAAAAAATAAGATTCTACTATTTTTTAATTAAAGCATTTGTTGAGGGACAATCTGCTTATCCAATACAGAGAAACACCCTGCACCTCAAAAGTTATTGGTTCTAATGAAAAGATACAAATTTATTTGATCACTAATGATTCATATTCCACTGCAGATATATTCAATATATTCAGCAGTAAACAAGTCAGCCAACTTTATCTTTGCTTTATTCACCTGGAAACATCTTTTATAATGTGAATTTATCTGTTCAATGCTCATCCCTACTGCCATATAAACACTGACACGTTGCCTAATCGATTTGGACAGCATTTGTATGTGAACCCCTGTGCTAAATTGAGAAGAAAAAAGTTATAGAAAGTCTAATTTGAATAGAAAAAGAAACAAATCCAGCTAATCTTGTGATAGATTACAATGTTGGTGAATTAAAAGATTAACAGATTAAGATACCACATACCGTTAATGAGCACCTGCTACAGATGGCTAATTGTTATAAACGTGTGTAATGCTAAAGTTTGTTGAAGGTTAATTCAGGAACTAGTGTTTCCATTACGTTCTCTATTACAGTTTAGTCACAATTAAAAAAAAAATAGCACAAGGCAACTTTGGTTTAGGATAAACAAAAACAAAAACAAAAGAATAATAATAGAAATAAATAAATAGAAAATAGCAGGCAAACTTTTTTTATTAAGTTTGAGTAAGTAATATATATATATAAAGTATATATATATATATATATATATATATATATATATATATATATATATATAATTATTTATGCTTTTTTAATTTAAACTTGAGATTTACACCTATGCATTTCATATACATTTACATTAGAGTATTAATAAAACAGCATAAATAAACTTTTCTTTTGCATAAAATATATTGTTATGTATAATTTTTAGATTCCACTTTAATTAAATATGCCCTGACTTTTGCAAGAGAATAAAAAGCAACTGTAATAAAAGCACTAAGTTCAACAAGAGCCCTTGTATTTATTAAAATCCAATAAATAAAATACTTCCTCACTTCTAACCTGTCAGACAGAGTAAAAACATTGTCTAGCATCATTCAAAAAGTAATTTAAAGGAGCAAGTTTATTTCGCAGACCCCCTATACAGTGATTAGAATAGAGTTCCATTAATTAAAGGTAATTGATTTTGCCTTGGAGGGCGTCTCAGGTCCCCCTCCCTTTCTATGCTCATCTCAAACTATTGTCTAACCTTTCCCTTAATCTGTCTCATCTTGAGCTGATGGGAACCTCTTTTATTCTACCTCCTCTGGAGGTAGGGGGAACAATCTTCTTATTCAGCAAGTTCCTCTGAGCCCGTGACACACACAAAATCAGGGGCCCTAATTAATGGCTGCTAATTAGCAATGTTAATGACCAGGTGACCAGAAGCAGGCCAGTGTGTAGGGCCCTGCAAATCCACTCCCAGTGACCCTTTCCCCTCAGCTGGCAGTCCTGCTGCATCACTCTTTCATTACTCTGGGGAGAGGCTCAGAGGGAGGCGAAACCCTGAGATCCAACCCTGTTGCCATTCGCAGTGAGTGTTGTATTCATTAAGGTCAGGTTTGGGATACACGTTGGGAGGGGAGAAGTTTAACCCTTTTGCTGACATCGACAATGACATGTTTACAGCTTTCCAAGGAAACAGAGTGTATATATATATATTTCCCTCTCTGGCACCAGAACTAGTTAAAAAGTTGAGAGAAAAAGCATTTAAAACTGGAAGTGATGTTACATCATTCAGAGTTGAATCACACAGAGTTCAATTAAATATTCATTGAATAGTGGGAAACTGTGCGGTCCATATTCTTACTACAAGAAAGAACTGACAAATGAGATTCAGCTACTGGAAAAGCAATTACATGTTCAAATAATGGTATGGGAAATTAAGAAGCTGATGGAACAGAACTATTGTCCACTAACATCTGGATGCAGTTGAAGTGAAACAATGACCCTATCCTTAGTCCTAGTTAATCAGGCCTACAGAATTGACTTGAGCAGAAAACTAGAAGCGCTACTCAAGGCGCTTGAGTAATTAAGGATGCTTTTTCTTGGTTATGTTCTACTTTATTGCCCTTCATTCTAAAACCTCAGTGATGAGAGGAAGGAAGCCTTGTGACAATCAAGTTCAATTAGCAATGGGATACATCTCAAGCACTGAAAGAACGGGCTAAAAGAACATCTTAGATTAGGTGGTTAATATGGCAGCTGTTGAAATCAACATTAGTGGAGATGTGCTATAATGAGTAGGGGTGCTGATATTAGGGTTAATCCCAATTTCATCTAGTATATATATAAAAAATATATCAACCTGATGTTGTTGGGGTATTAAATAGAGAAGAATGTCATGGGGTAGTGTGTGAGAATTTAGTGCCCACCCGAGAGGTGAGTAGTTACACAACACAGAGGGCGAAGCCCGAGCGGTTTATCCAAGCATCCCACCTCGAGGGTGGGCATTAAATTCTCATTTATCACACACTACCCCATGCAGTATTTTGTATAATCTCTGGTAAGCAATTTTTCCTAACAGAGTTCTAAAATCTTGTGTTGCTTGTTGTGGAATTCCTTTTAGTTTGACAACTTGCACTGAGGTCCCGCTCTCTTGCTGGTGATAATGAGCACATGTTTCCCATAATAACCAGACAGTTATTACGGGAAATAGCTCACCAGTTATTATAAAGCTTTATCTAACTAATGGTCAAATTAATAATATTTTCTTTTTTAAAATACTGTTTTCAATGAAAGTATATTTAAAAATATATATTTGGATGGATTTGTTCAGAGCATCATAAAATGTTGATAATTTCTCTCTTCTGTCTATATGTGTGGGAATAAAGCCACTCCTTTTTTTTATTTAAAATGTAACCCCTTTCTTCAACAGTAAAACATACAACCCAAAACCATAATCCTTAAGTACAGGGTACATTGTAGTAAATATACATGTGTTTTAAAGTGTATATTTAAAGGGATAAAAAAAATCTTGATTTAAAACACACATGAGGGGAAACATCTTCCTAGGCTTCTTTGGGGAGAGCAAGTTTGTGAAAGACAGCCTCATTAACCTCAACGTTACTGACTGTGACATTCTGTGTAAAGTAATGTGGGTCAACCCTAATTTAAAATGTAATCTGCCCCAGTTAATTATTTAATATATTTATTATACCTCATAATTACTTTTAATAAGTAGCTGGCATCATATTATTTCATTGTTGAGTAATATTGTCCGCTGTATAAACTAAAGGCTTAATGAACTATCTGCTTTGTTTTGATTAGCAGGAAATGAGGAATTTTAAAAACCACAGCATTTAACAAATAAGCAGCTTGAATTTCTAGATAACGACTGCCAGGAGTAGGAGGCCAGGTAAATTAACGTCCAGTCTAGGACAGGGAGTGGGAAAATAGCATTTATCAAACTATGTGGTACAAAGCTCTGGTTCCCACACACTCTGGTTACATCATTACAGAGTTTTGAAGCCAAGCAACCAATGGGGCCCCAAGGCAGAGGTCAGCTGACCCAGGTATGAAAACGCGATGGAAATTCTATCCCAGTGATGGGGTTTCAGTTGGAGCCCTCCGATAGCCGACTCCTCTCCTGCTGCTCTGCAATTTTCGGATTCAGTTTCACCTTTGCTTTCATGCTAAGCTGTTGGATCCCAAAGGTTGATGAGTTTGTGAGAGCTGCTTAGCGTGGGTTTTGTGCACAGGTGCTGTGGTGGAGCATCTCCATACTGACATTTCAGCAGCTCCCACTTCACATCCAAAATGACACATTTCAGCAGAACCTCTATACCTGGTTGTTTCCCAAAGACGCATGTGCTTGTTCATAGATTTCAATCTGAAAAGTGACATATCATGTTGAAAAAGGTAGTAAATCACATAAAGCATTGTATAATAATTAATAATAATGTTTTGGCTTATTATATTATTATTATTATTATTATTATTATTATTATTATTATTATTATTATTATTATTATAATAATAATAATAATAATAATAATAATAATAATAATAATAATAATAATTTGAGCTGAGGATTTCAATTCCAAAAGAAACATTTTATATTTGTTTTCATTTTATGTAGTACGCTTTATTTTAGTGTTTAAATTGTTATATTTTCAAAGTGTTCATTTACTTTCCATTTTTTTTAAAGGAAAAAAGCTAAAAACAAAGAACCAGTGAGTGCTTAGAGATCTACAATTATATACTGCTTGGTTTTATAAAATTAAAATGACAGTACATGCTTTGAAAATCTGTACAAAAATATGATCAGGTTAGTTGCTGTTGTATGTAGTTTGGCACTTATTATTGCACATATTTTTTTTTATACCAAAATCATGACTGTTTTGCTATAACTGGGGCTTTGCACTGAATTAAGTTTACTTTTCCATCACCTGAACTGCCTTGCGGCACTTCTGTCGTTTCCAGCTGAACTTCATATTGCCACACACTAAATACAAGGAAACTTACAGACACGTTTGAAACGAACAGCGTGTGCAAAGACTTTAGTTATAACTATGGCTTCTATTTTTCAGTGCTTATTTTTAACTATTTAACTGAAATCATTTTTTTGGGGGGGACTTTCGCTTTTCATATATTGTATGAAATTACTGTTTTCGGTTACTTTTGGTTACAATAATTCCTGTGAAATTATTAACGCGTTCATCCAAATATAAGAAAACTTTGCATGGCATTTTGTGATGTAATTGTACATGCATTGAGAGCTAGTCACCACCCCGTTTCACTCCTGATTGGCTGTGCAATCTTGGTAACCATGGTGGCCGCTATCCTTATAGCTACTTTTTAAAGGTGCCAAAAAACAAAACAAACAACAACTTTGATAAAGATAACTGATATTTCTTGCCAGTTTTATAATGGTCGAATGATTTTCTTTTATGAAAATGTGTATTTGTGCCCCTACCCTGCATGTGCATTTATTAGGTCATGGTTTTCTATGACACCGACTCCTGTAACATGTAATTTATATCTTCAACAGGTTCTTTTATGGTACTTACAAAGCTTTTAAAATCTTATTCTAGTGGTAAAACATTGACTCAGTTTATATCATATTCACTAAAAAACATGGCAAAAGGGTGAACTGCACATCAGAGGTTAATTAAAAGAGATACGTTGACAGTGGCTTATGTTTTGCATACATTATCAGAAGTGATGGTTTAGGTGAATCAATGCACTCAGTAACACTGGGTCAGTTGTAAAAGGGTTTGAAGTCTGCCTCTCAAGGTTAATCATTTCTTCTAATACGCCTCCGCTAAGGCCTGTATCTTATTTATACCACACAACTAAGGGACTTAAAAGTGAGACTAATATTGGCCGAGAATAATCTTCTGGTAATAATTCTCTGCTCTAGAGACTTGACATACGGTATAATCAAAACAGTCTTTTATCAAAGGGCAGTTGAGGATTACACAGCATGTTTCTGCAGCAGATATTAGTCCAGTGGAGGAGTATTAAAAGCACTCAGACTACTAATGCCCGGCCCCCTTAAATCTATCCATGTTAATGGGTCTCTGTTCTGTTTTCTAGGTTATGTCAGCGAATAGAAATGTGCTCCACTCGCTTTGACACTTTCAAATACAAATTCAGCATTATGCATTTAATTTAAATTAAAATACAAATACAAAAACACACCTGTTTTTATTAGGCTATAATATAAAGCCTTCCGATCTTTATTTTATTGCATACATTTTGTTGTGTTAATTTTTTATTTATGACCTGCTATTTTGTCTGATTTTAATGTCTTTTTTCTTTCTTTTTTTCAATTGTATGCATTTTATTGCTGGTTTCTTATTTCTGTGATCTGTGATGTCTGTATGGTCTTTATGTGTTATTGTAAGAGGTTTGGGATACTATATTGTATGTAAAAAAGGGCACAAGTGTAAGGATGATATTGTCAGTTTATTTATGCTTTTGTTTTTATTTGCGCCCAGCAGTTTCATGGTCTTTTTTTACGGCCTAGGATGCAGCAATCTCATTTATTCGATTAGACGTATGCTGTTAGTGTGTATGCTATATTGTGGTCATTTTGAGGACTTGTCTTATTTGAAAGAACTGAAAGAGTTCCTTTGCTATATTGTATTGTGACTGACTGTGCTGTCAAAGGACAGTGTGTCATTTTGAGAGATGTCCTGCAGTGTTGATACCAAGCTTTTTCTATTTTGTGGGCGGAATATCCTCCAGTTTTAAATAATCATTGTCTAATTCTAAACATTTTTAAACCAGACATTTAGTGTATGTAAAATAGCTGTTTTTTTTTTTATAAAAAAAATTGGGACCAGTTAGCAGTGAATAGTCAGATTGTTTTCCAAAAAGTTTCATGTGGGCACAACTGGCATTAACATTTTTGAAAATCCATTATTGCACCGAATATAGCCTTGCAGCAAAATAATATTTCTTAAGAACAGGCAAGGATAGCCCTCCTAGTTTAGAGAGTGAGAGTATTGTTTTCTTTATTCTGGGCTGGGCACCTTCCAGAGAAAATCTACCCAACAGAGAGATTGGCAGCATTTTCCAGTTCAGCATCTTCTACTATTAATTGTAATTCACGGGGCACCTACAAAGGTGGAAGAGAATGGAGTGCTTATGGGACTTGGGCGACAGTGTTAGTGACAAAGTCAAACAGACAGGACAGGTCCCCTACTGCTTGGAGGTCCACTAGCTGCTTGGGCGGTTGTGGAGAATAGGGGACAAGTGGAGACCGAAAACATGGATAGAGGAAATCCCCCCCCCCCCTTCGGTGGAGGACCCGTCCTGGCAGCTTGCTTGGTGGTAGGGAGACCCGCCTACCCCAGGGGGACAGAAAGGTACCCAGACCTGGAAAAGACAGATCCTGTCCGTAGAACTGACCTCCATCAGGCATGAGCCCCGAAGTGAGGGCCGGGCACCCACTGGATGCCCGCGGGACCTGGAAGAAAAGGGGAAGAGGGTTAGGATATGAGAAAGGTGTATAGATTAGAGCCTCGCTGAGGCTAAAGAGCACGAGCTGCGAAAGAACAGGTGTGGCCGAGGGTCCCCTGTGACCTACGAGGGACCTGGGTGGCATAGTCAGGCCCGGCCGGGGGTGTGAGACTCACTTACCCCCCCAGAGAGAGCCCTGTGCGGACAATGCAGTGAAGGAAGAAGAAGCGCAGGAGGAGGGAGGAGGAGGACAAATGCAAAACAAAAGACAAGAGCAGGAAGTAGTGCTCAGCTTAAATAGAGTACAGAGAGATTGACAGATGGGACAGCCATTGGAAGCAGCTTGGATGACAGAGAGCAGGCTGAGTCATCCCACAGGTGAGTGCCTTCTACAGCACCCCCGAACTATGCCATAAAGGCTCCATTTATTATACTGATTATTGGTAACATAAAACTTAGTTCCAATCTTCACATAATGTAATTCTTTACATGCAAATAAAAATGTTCCCATCCAACTAACAGTATGATTTTTCAAGCAGGTAGGTAATTTATTTGCAAGTTCATTAACACTGAATTTGCATTGGCCAACTCTCTGAATTATGACCATGTCATCAATGACTTCACTAAAGGCAAGGAAAGTGCATTTGTAGGCTCTAGGCTTTGTTTCTATTGGTGCATTCCATTGGACATTTACAAAGATTTCGAACCCTTTATTTATTTACTTTTTTATACGCTGACTGCAAGTTCTGGGTGTGGCAGGGAGGGGGTGGGGGGCGGGGGGGGGCGCTGGATTTATATCTCGCACAGGGTGAGACAGTCTATATTAATTACACAGAAAAAAGGCCTCATTGCCTTGCATCCTTTAATCACAAATAATTTTGAATATCTATGCAGTATCTGGGGTCATATTTTTTAAGTTGTAGCGGCAAGAGTGGCAAGAGAAAAGGATTTGCACAGACACAAGGTTTGGTTTTCCTTGAAATAGCACGAGAATATAGGTATTCCTTATGTAACAACATTTGAGACAGAAAACATTAATCAAAATAATATTCTCTCTTCTGCTGGTCAGTCAATGGAGTTAACAAGTGAGTGACAGTCCTCTTAGCAATTAGTACTATGATCTGATCGGGGGCTTCTCCTAGAACCTCAAGTTCATCTGACCTTGATTGGTAATTCTCATGGCACTCTGACCCACAAGGAAACTAGATACAACTAAATATACAGCGACTGTGCTTCTAAAGTAATATTATTAAAATCTGAGTTCACATCAACTTTGTGACAACGTTTTTTGGTAACAGGCCTAACCGCTCCTTTATTTCATGTTAAGGCTAAGGAGAGAGTTTGTTTTCCTTGAAATCAATCCAGTATTCAATTAGCCAAGATAGCAAGATCAAGAGGTTTGCGAAACTGTCTGAATTCAGAAAACAGGCAGGTGTTTCAACCTGTCAGGTAACAGGCTTCCGGCGCTGAAGGCCACCTGGCATTGGAAAAACATTTAAACATTTTCCTTAGAAGGAAATCTTCATGAGCTGCCCAGCTTCCCCTCTGATACATGGATGAGAAAACTTTCTGAATGCTATAGCCGTATCTTTTATATTGTAGCTGTTGTGTTACCAGTCTGTATATCATCTATGTTTATTTCCAACTCACCCCTGGATTTTGCTAATACTGTATTGCATTTTCTATTTGTAGTGAGTGTATCCACATTTTTAGAAGGTATATTTTCTTTCTATTATAAGTTAGAAACAGGGCCAACGCTTTCACATTCCGAGCCCACAGATGGAAACATGGTGTGGAGTTTTTGACCAGGCGAATCTACTAAGAGGTCAAAGTTGTCTTGAATACTATATTTATTGGTGTGTTTTGCTGCTTCCATATTAAGCAAAGCAAGACAGAGTACAGACACATTCATATTCATCAAACAAGACACCATTTACTTTCTAGAAAATATTTTATATTTTAAAAGTGTTTCTACTCTACTGGACTTTCCAAGTAGTACAGAGTTTAAAATGTTATTCTAGAGTTCTGTACAGGACAGAAGTCTACAGCGGAATTGAAATACAAGGCAAAATAACCACGGCCTTTATGTGCAGGAACAAATCCAGTTTGTTTTTGTCCTTTCTATACTGTTTGAGACCGTTTTAAATGAAGCACCATTATAGGAAAGAAAACAAAGAGAAAAAAAAACCCCTGACACCTGAGATGATGTTTTGCCTTGATTTTCCTTTGGGATCACTGTATATAGACAAAACATCACCAACATTTGACTGTAAGCCAGGATCTGCAAAGGTACAGTATAATGCTTTGGTACTGTCCCCCAAACTGCCAGACTTCAGAATAATTGTAGAACACATATAACAATCCAAAGTAGATTTTTTAAGGTTTCAATTCTAAAATGATTAATGCATAATACTTTAAAAAAAATGTTTTGTCTGGTTAAATAAAAAACAAAACCAAAAAAAAAAAAAAACCCTGTTATTTAAGCAAGTAATCACTGTAAAACTTACTTGATTAAACTTTTTTTTTTACCCTTAGAGTTCCAAAGCATCAATACTGATCTTTACCCAGAAAAGAATCATCAATCATGCCTTTTAAGGTTTTTGAAGGCAAATAAAAGATTAAAAAAGATTAATCATATCCAGACTAATCATATTTGCAAACACTTCACACAAAACTAAAACAAAATACTTGCACTTCCGAAAACCAAACATGATAGGCAGGATAAAAGCATTATAGAAAGAAAAAAAAAAGAGATATCTTTTGGTGACCAATGACCATAATAACAATCTTCTCCTATGCTCAGATGAGCTTTTTATGAATGATGAATGTTGAAAATGAATGCAAACAGCATGACAAAAAACAGGTGTTTTAACTTCAGATACAATGGCAGCTAAACCAGCTACTGTTCTATCTCACAAAAGCTGTAATACGTGCCCCAAAAGGGTGTGCTTTCAAATAGTAATCAGGCATTAAAGACCAGTGAAGTCTTGCAACAGTCCGCTTTTGAATAATAATTCTACTGTGTGATTTTAATTGATGTATCTACATTTGAAACTGCATCTCTCATCTTGTGATAATTTGAAAATCGACTTGCGTCAGTTGAATTCTCTGGGTTTTCTTGTCATAAACCTTGGCACATTATGGTAAAAGCTTGTCGAAGTGTAGTAAAGCAAAGTGAAATCACGGTAAAACAAGTTAATTCCAGTTCATAAACATTTCCAGTTTACACTTTTTAATGTCAATGTGGTTATTAAGATCTTGCTTTATTGCTTGTATTTTATACTTCTGTTTAGAGGAAAATGACTGCTACTTACTGGTACAAAATGGCTAAACTCCAATCAGGTGCAACCAGGTAATGTGATTTGTCACACAGGAAGTGATGAGATACCACGAACAAACAGTTTAATTCATATGTATTATGATTTTCAACACAAGGCAACAGCCATTGATAATGCTGATACTGCTAATAAAGTCAGACATTTTTTTAAGTCTTGGTTAGCACCCTTTAAAGCAGTCAAGTAAAGTTTGTATGTTATATTTCAGTAAACATCATTTACTGGGCCTTTTTTTTGCCATAAGGAGTGTATGCTATATCTATCAAATTAATCAACCTCCAACTTCCATATTTTGTTTCTGTAAGATCATAATTCCTTACTTCCTACATATCTTTCTCCCAATGCTTCCAGGCGAAGATATCCTTCAATGGAATTGGTTTCTTTCACACTATACAAGGTGATCTCGTAACCTGATTGTTTATTGCTGCTATTCATTCTCAGGCTGTTACAGGCGATTCCCATTATAGTCTCATGGGGCTGGGTGGTGGGATGTCTCTCCTTTCTGTCTGGGACACCGGATGAACAGACTGTTGTTCGGATTACCCCTGAGGCCTGAGAAGATGACGAACCTTTTCTGTCCTGTTGACCTTACAAGAGAAAATGTGATATTAATAAAAGATGCCACCACTTCCGTATTTATCTATTGTTTTCCATAACCTATAGATAACCTACATAATAATAAAAAAATGATGATGATTATTATTATTATTATTATTATTATTATTATTATTATTAGTAGTAGTAGTCGTAGTAGTCGTAGTCATAATAATAATAATAATAATAATAATAATAATAATAATAATAATAATAATAATAATAATAATAATATGCAATCTTCTCAACATGTAGTAACTTTTTAAGTGTGTTGTTCCATGTGCCAATGGGGAGAAACATATTCCAACTCTAACATTTTTATGTGCGCTACCTGTCTTGTCATTCATCATTTCAGTAATACATTTTTGGGGGTAAAATGAAGAGCAGTAAATGGATAGCATTTGGGATGCCACTGCATTTCTGCTTATTAAAATGCTTTGCCTTTTTTTTGAAGAGGGGACGATTATCTATTTAGAGATACAAATATATGTAGTAAGCAAACAGTAGAACAGGCAACATGCTTCCTTAGTCCAAGCATATCACTCTTTTAACTATGTCACTCAAAACGTTAAAGTTGTACTTTTTTCTGGAGAAATTCTGGGAGGAATTTTATTCTAGACTTATTTTGTAAGGTTAATTACACATTTGACCTTCATATTAAACAGTTAGAAGATGAACCTGATTTCCATCTTATAGTGATGATAGTGTAATATTGATGCCCTGAGCAATACTGTGAAAAGCTGTTGAGGATTTCACAAATACTGTGGCAAAGCTGAGGCTAAGAATGATTACATTCAGATTATAATTTTAGTTGCAGAATGGGGACAAATATATATATATGACAAGGAGCTGACAGTAATTTGAAAAAGCTTGATAATTACTATGTATAATTAGAAGGGAATATGATCAGCATCCAACCTAAAATTATTCTTTTTTCTTTAAAGGACGAAGAGCTAATATAGCATTAGTAACCAGGAAATTGCAACCAAAAAAAACCAAAAAAAAAACATTAAAAGTGAATTTTACATTTTCCATGATATGTGGTTCTTTTATAACAGAGATTAAATCATAGAAAATGTTACTACGTTCAAGGTAATATTTTGAAAATAATTAGCTCAAAGGCAAAATGTATGAACAATAGCTATGTTATGTTTCAAATGCAAACAAAAAATGCATATGACTGAAAACATGGCTGGCATTAGCAATAATTATGATTAGTTGCACTTATAACATCCAAAGCCTTAGCAGAAAGTAGTATTTCATTTAAGTAAAGACATTCACTTTAATTTACATTAATTTACACATAAAGCAACTAAGCATAAATTAACTGACCTTGTACTTGAAATGGCAAGACAATTCTCTCAATTAAAAATCTAGGTTCCAATAGCAACATGGTTACATTGCATTTAAAACACTAAAACACTAAAATCGACTTGATTTTTAATATCACTGTAGGAAGAACGTATGCTAAAGCTAGGTATCCTAGAAATAAAAATGGCCAAGCACCTTTTTTCCTCTCTGTTGGGGTATGAAATAAAACTGTAATCTTTGTGAATGTTACACAAAACACAAATCATAACATTCTTGAAAATGATCTAACATTTGTGTCTCTCATGTACTTTCTTCAGTCCTTCAAGAGTAATTAAGCTAATCTGTAGAACTGATTACGTCAAGAATTGTGGAAAACTAAATTCCTTGCTGTCATAAAGAATGGAAATTAGTGAAACAGCTATTTCAAACAAGATGTAGGCAAGCTGGTACAAATTCAAATTACAGTACCTTCCAAAAAGCCTTTACAGATATTTAATACATTAAGGGTTGCTGCAAATGCTCCAAAACCAATTCCTCAAACCAAGTACGGCAAGCATAAAAATAATAAAATGAGACACAATTCTGGCACGAAGTTTGGCACTCTTATTTGACACAGCTTTACTTTTTAAAGGTTTGTAGTGCTGGAAATGTCAAAAGGAAAGCCAACGAAAGGAGGGGGCCAAAGGATTATGTAAATTTCAGTAATTCTGACCTTAATTATCAGCACTCCATATGGTAAGCCTATGCAAACAGACCTTTCTTGTTCTGTCTAATATCTCCTCAGGGCCCAG
The DNA here is from genome assembly GCF_902713425.1 of Acipenser ruthenus. Classification (NCBI taxonomy): domain Eukaryota; kingdom Metazoa; phylum Chordata; class Actinopteri; order Acipenseriformes; family Acipenseridae; genus Acipenser; species Acipenser ruthenus. The sequence goes on from NC_081205.1 coordinate 25,434,134, forward strand.
GAGATGAAAACTTGTTACCTGTCTCATTTACCTGATTGCAAAGCCTGATAAAGTAAAAAAAAAAAAAAAAAAAACTTATCTTGAGGCGGTATTACGGTTGCTCTTTGAGATACCTGATGATGTTTTAGACCCTGTCTGTTGCTTTTAAAGCAGCTGTGTCCCACAATAATTTCCAGTGTTATCTTAAAATATGATTATTTGGTGTCGTTTTCACTGAGAAGACATAACTTCTTTACATTGCAGTTTGTTTGCGTTCCCCAAAGATAGGTTTAGTGACACATGAAACTTCCTCCGCCCTTGAAATATGCTTGCCACGTCATTCTAGATGCCAAACAGTAACACTTTAGCAGCTACTTGTAGCAGTAGCAGCTTCTGAATGTCAGCAAAACCCTTACGCTCACTAATAAATTAGGAATACTAGAAAAAAAGCATAACAAAAAAATAAAAATGAAGAATAGAGTCCCCTTTTTCCCCTTTTTTTCACGTTATAAAGGGACACCTCCAAAGCTGATATTTTCAACCATTTTAAAGTAACAGCCACATGAAATAAATATAAACTTTTTTTTTTTTAAATGTATGGGAAACAACACCACTGAACTGAAAGGTTTTTTTTTTTTTAATAATCTTAATCACTGGCAGGCAGTGGTACATTACTGTATTTCATACAATTTAAAGTGTTTTAGACATCCTTTTGTATAAGCTCACTATACAGTATAATGGGGAAACATTTTCAAAAAACTGTGTTTATGGATCATCATTTCTTTTCATTGGTAACATAAGAATGAATGTTTTTTTTATTATTCATGGTACACTGCAGTTTGAAAACAGACTAACACTTTGTAAAATGCTCCCGTTGTTTATCAACTGCCTCATTAAGCAGTGTCCGTGCCAGAGTTTGGGGTTATTAAGGGTTATAAACCAGATGCCCAAGGCTGTTTAACTTCATTCCCCTTTTCCGTCTGTTTTACCTGCATTTTGGATCATTAATAATTAAAGCAACCATCTGCATGCAAGGAGCATCTGGCCCAGGGGAAGCACCTTAATTATTTAATGTAAAAAGTCTGTGGTTTAAATTCATACAATGAAATGGTGTGGCACAACAAACACGAACAGGTAAAATGCTTGCTTGTTGAATACACCAGAGACAATAAAACTGCTTTTTCTTAAACATAAAAACATTGTTTTTGTAGTGAAAGGTTATTTGATTCCATCGTGAAATGCTATATATGTTTTAAAAGAGAATCCAGTTTTTACTTTCTGTAACACACACATTGACAAAAAGAGTGGTAATCTTGAATTTTATACTACTTTAAAAAAATAATAAATACTAAAACTGTAACTCATCTTGAAACAATATAATACCCTCAGACACAAATAAATAAATAAACAAACAAACAACAAATTCAATTTATGTAAAACAAGATGGGACATCTTCCAAACTTTGTGCTGCTGTTTTAAGCCTCCAGCCAAATGGGGGGACTGACAGGATGATAAAACATAATGCCAGCCCTGCTTGCCCACTGAAAGACCCTCCTTCAGGTATCAGGTGCCTAAGTTGGGCTTTGAGGTCAACCAGACACCTCCCCTGGGGCTTACCTGAGCTGAAAGATATATCAACCCAGGATCCTCTTTGGTGGAGCCAGTGTCACCTGAGCTATGATCAAAGTTCCTCTTTTACAGCAGGAGAAAAAACACATGCATCTCTTCAACTGGGTCTTGCTTCTCCAGGCTTCAAATGGAAGCTGAGTAAGTCCTGTGGGATACTAGTCACTCAGGTTAGGAACAGGTAGCTCCAAATTAAAAAACAGTCGTTTGGAGTATCCTGTCAAAAAAGAAAAAAGAAAAAAAAGAAAAAGTAAATTTTATGTTAAATTCTTCTTTTGTGTTGTTGATTTAGTAGTCGCCAATTATTTTTATTATTTTCTCCCCAATTTAGTAGTGTCCAATTATTTTTAGGCTCAGCTCACCGCTACCACCTCTGCGCTGACTCGGGAGGGGCGAAGACGAACACATGCTGTCCTCTGAAGCATGTGCCGTTAGCCACCCGCTTTTTTACACACTGCAGACTCACCATGCAGCCGTAGGCAGCTTACAGGCAAGCCCGCAGGTGCCTGGCCAGGCCACAGGGGTCGCTGGTGCTCGGCCAATTGTGTGCCGCCCCCTGGGAGCTCCTGTCCTCGGTCGGCAAAGGAATAACCTGGACTCGAACCGGCAACATCCAGGCTATAGGACGCATCCTGCACTCCACGTGGAGCGCCTTTACTGGATGTGCCACGTGGGAGCCTTTAATTAAAACTTTTTAGTAGCAAAAACAAATAAGTAGGTTTTATAAATTAAAGCTAAATGATGTAAGCGTGTGCAAAAAAATATTCTGACAAGAGTTGAGGGTTAATTAGGGGATGATCATGATTGCTGGTAACCAAGGACTATTTCTAGTCGCTTTTAATCTTTGCTATATATTTATTTTTGTTGTGCAATGGGTTTGCAATGTGTATTCTGAATACACAATTTCTATTCTAGCAACAGAGTTACAATGAAAACTAAAAAAATATATATATTTGATTGAAAATACAAGGTATGTACATCAAAAATGGTATAGATCAAGAACAAAATAATTAAATAATTACTTACATATATACAAATGTGTGGTGTAAAAAAGGACATGAGATGACAACAGAGTTTTTTTTAATTATTTTTTGTTCAGTTCACAATATCTATATTTTTTATTATTTATGAAAACTGTTTTGGGAAGACTTCAATATCTTTTACTTTGCTGAGGGTGGTTTTGTCTTGTACTGATATAGTCTTTATTACATAGGTGTACATACACATGAGAGATGTCATAAGATATTAGTGTATACTGACCAGTTATTGACCACCATATTAAAACATCTCCTGAAATGTCATTCTAATTAACCCCTTCTCCTCCTCCCCTTAGAGAGAGCTGCAACACAAAGACAGTGCCTCTTAGAAATAATACGTTGTCAGGACCCATCTCTGTGAGAAGCTTTTCAGAGCTGCCAAGGGTGCTAATTGAGGGTTGATTCATAGTTTGTCAAAAGCTGTCATTTAAGGTCAATTCTGTGTGATATCAAAACGATCAACAACAGGGGGGAAAGAGGGTAAAGACCTGACATGCCTTATTGTAATAGTTTATCAGATAATCATTTTTCTCCAGATCATTCATAACCCATTCAGCATGTGGAGCCTCTGCTTAAATATTTGGATGTGGAGTGCATTGTTAGGAAGTCCCACTGTCATTTGTGCATTTAATAGTTTGATGTGTCTCAGTGACTGACATTTATTTGGAAACCAGATTTTCCACAATTATACAGTGTGATTATACAGTCACTTCAGCCCTTTCCTCTTCAGCAGTGGGGGAGGGGGGAGGTGGGGTTGAGAAATTGCCTCTGTTCTGTGCCCGTGTGAAATTCATGTGTTCTGCTGTTTTTAATTTTACAGCATCTCAACGAGGGAACCCCTACCTGAGATGAATGGTGATTTCATGCTCTACTGTATAATATGTGGTGGTAGAAAATGTGGTTTCCAAATATGTCAGTACGTGAATACGTACTTCAGTTGTTTCTTCTGTCGCTATTGTGCAGTGTTATACAATCGGTGTATCTCTTTATACAACATGCATGTTATATCTAACAAAATATTTAATATAACCGGAATTCTGAACCTCTGATTTAATTGTTCTTGTAATGGGGTTCTGGAACACTGATTTAATTGTTCTTGTAATGGGGTTCTGGAACTCTGATTTAATTGTTCTTGTAATGGGGTTCTGGAACTCTGATTTAATTGTACTTGTAATGGGGTTCCAACCTCCATGTCAGTATGGGTAACTCCTTTTCCAACACATTTGAGTGAGCTCTCACCTCGTCTGCATGTGTTCATTAGAACCAGGCTAGGAGACTACATGGTTAATAACCTTTTTGGTTGTTTTGTCCATTTTTGTCATTATGTAACTGCAATGTAGTGTCTCTATTAGCATCAATGGGCCATAGTTCACAGTACATTATGTCATTTAGGGTCAGGTCAGCCTATGTGAGAAATGTTAGTGACCAAACATGAGCCTTTCACAGATAGATCTAGTCCTAGCACATTGTTGCATTCAGACACTTTCTTAGAATCAGTCTAAAATGATTCTATGAATGTGTGTGTGTATATATATATATATATATATATATATATATATATATATATATATATATATATATATATATATACTTTCTGTATGATGCTCACACTTCTCCATGGATTGGCAGATAATTGTTTCCATACCTGTATGATGTTGTCACATTTTCAATTAATTACTAGAGAATTGGTTTCAGTGTTTTCGTTTAATTTAAATCGTTTGAAAGAGGGTTTGCCAGAGTTTGTCAGTATTTTGGACCAAATAATAATAAAAAAAAATGTGATGAAAGATGAATTTTTATTTTATTCATTAATTAAATCACAATGACTGCCAGAACAAGAAGAGCTAACTTTATTCTCTAGTACTATACCATGTATGTCACCAATTAAACTGTACAGCCTAATGTGCATTTAAGGAGCACAGTTAGTTGTAGTAATACTTGCACCTACTTAAAAGCAAGTTCCAGTTTAGCTGAAAAGCTAATCCAAGCAATTTAAGAAGGATTAAAAGCAATTGTTCTGGTTTCCCATAGCAACAGTATCTTAAAGTGGCCAATCAGCAAAGTTAATATATTGTTTTGACATAGGGATGCATATTTGCAATATAAATAGTAGGTTGGTTGTAGAGCTGTTCGCTTCTGCCATTCAGAGGTGTCAATCAGCACATTTGTGAAAGTGTTTCTTCGATCAAAGTGACGTTAAGTATAACCTGTAACAAGTTCAGAAGGAATATCACACTGCCTGTCCAGCTATACAGGAAATGTTAAATCTGTAATTACATTCTGGCAGCCTGGAATGTTTCTTATGAATATGTCAAGAAGGCCTACAGAAAAAAAAAGCAAGTCGAGAACTCTTTTAACCTAACACATGTAAAAAAATAAATAAATAACCGAAACATGGTTTAGTAGTCAAACAAAATCACACGTTGCTTAATATTAATTTTTGTGAGTGTAAAAATACAGCCCTCTGTTTCTGCTGAAGGTCTGGATGCCAGTAAATATTTCAAATAGTGTATAGTGCAAGATTAACAAAGTGGTGAATGTGGTAGGCTTTGTTGTGTCTAACTGGTCACCAATATATATATACAGTATATACAGTATATATATATATATATATATATATATATATATATATATATATATATATATATATATATATATAATATTATGTTTTACTTTGAGTCAATCATGTGTATACATCAAAAAGGCCTAGTTTTTCAGAATATGTAATCAAGATAAAAATGATCTGACCTAATTCACTGTCATACTCACAAGCATCCACTGTCACTAACCACCTAAATGATGTACTTGGTACAGCAGGTAAAATGTTCTTACAAAGTGTACAGTTGTTGGATTTATCACTCTGTTCAAACAGCATTTTTGGGTTGTCAAATGTCAGAACCACTCCCTAACCTGCAGCTAATGTCAAGGGATGATATACCAAAAGTAAAGAAAAAAAGAGATAAATGTTATTTTATTCCAAGCACATCCATCAAGCCAGTTCTGCTGGATTAACATGCAGGTGTTAAAAAATAGCTATGATTTTCAGACGGATGAAAATATGATTTCTTGACAAATGTATTAAGCTCACCTGAGAGATCAATTTGAAAGGATTTGGGTTTTTTGTTAATTTAATAAAAAATAAATAAAATCAGCACATGGGTATACTGTAACTTCCCCACTGCACAATTTAAGAAACCTTGACTGTATACAATGCCGGCACTTTATGACATTTTATTATTATTATTATTATTAGTATTATTATTTATTTCTTGGCAGACACCCTTATCCAGGGCGACTTACAATTGTGTTATAAGAGATCGCATTATTTTTACATACAATTACCCATTCATACAGTTGGGTTTTTACTGGAGCAATCTAGGTAAAGCACCTTGCTCAAGGGCACAGCAGCAGTGTCTCCCACCTGGGATCGAACCCACTACCCTCTGGTCAAGAGTCCAGAGCCCTAACCACTACTACACACTGCTGTCCCTGTTTTATGTGTCCACCATGTCATTTTCAGAGGAGTCGACAATGCTGTAATTTGTAAAAATGAAGACTGAACTAGAGATGCATTTGTTTAAATATAAATGAGGGGAGACACATTCTTTAGACCTAGACTTTTACAACAGTGGTGGGTAAGATAACCACACCCCTTGGCTATTATAATAGATGCGATATGGTTTATTTATTATTTTATTTTCTGTTATCTGGCTTTATATTTACTGTGTTGCTTAAGATATACGGTACATTCTTCTACTTTCATATGGTGTTTGAAAAGCAATAGGTTACAGTTGTAATTTTAATTTTGTAAGCCATTCCACAGCATCTGGGGTAGCTGGGTGGAGTCCACTTGTTCCGCCAGAATACGCTTGTATTGGGCAATCATCACTGATGTGCCTGATGGTTTGCACCTCACTGCATTCACAGCTTGGTGAGTTCTTGATCTTCCATTTATGGAAGAAATATCCACACCTCCCATGTGTTGTTTGGACATGGTTGACAGCGGTCCACTGTCGTTGGGGCATGGAGAAACCAGGCTGTTCCTTCGTAGGATCTTCAATAAGGTCCTTGTTTGGGACAACACTGTTTTCCCACATCTAGCGCCATTGGGTGGCAGGGTCCTTTCTGGCCTACAGAGGAGTTGAGACATGTGTTCAGAATGGCCGCCTTGACTTCAGACGGGAGGGTGGTGGTGATTTGATGTCAGTGTGCAAAGGGAGATCTGGATTTTCCAAGATCTTTTTCAAGTGTTGCAGCATCCGGTTGGATGTTCAATGGCGGGATGTTCGTCAGCACTGGCAGCCACAGCAGCGGTGTAGATTTTAGGGAGCCACTTCCCACACGCAGCACAATGTTGATTTGGGTATTAATGAGCCCAGTGTGAGAGCTGTTGCACCAAACAGGCGCACAGTACTCTGACGTACAATGGACCAGGGCCTGCGTTTATGTCACATCCCCAGGAATACCCTATCAGCTTTTGGATGATGTTGACACTGGATTTCATCTTCTTGCTGGTGGCTTCGAGGTGATGGCGATAGCTGAGAGTCTGGTCGAGGGTGACTCCGAGGTATCAGGATTTGTGATCATGGTTAAGGGGGGTGCCACAGAGTTTGACCTTGAGTGACGCTAACGTCTTCCCTGCATTGGGCTTCAAGTGCCACACTTTGCAGTACTACTCGAGTACTGGCAGGTCCGCCTCCAGGGTTCTCTCCACATCCTCGAATGTGGAGGCTTGGTTTGTCAGTGTAATGTCATAAATTAAAATAAACCCACTGAGATAATGTTCATATTAATTCAGATTTGGTCAGTAACCAAAGGGTTAACTAAGGCCAAACAAAGGAAACACTGTTATCAGTTCATTCTATGAAAAAGAACATATACTGTATTAGAAAATACCCTAGGGAGGAGTACTTGACACATCTAACATAACACATTTCTACCACTGGGAATATATTTTACATGAATGTCCATTAATTTTCCGTACAAAATTCCCCCCTGAGCATTGATTTCTCACTTTACAGTATTTAATTTATCCGAAATCAAATCCAGGGCCACTAGATTGGCAGGAAAAGTCGCATCCGCCTACTGGGGAAGTATTAAATTAGCAAGCTGACAGGTTGGAGACAGTGAGAATTACAAGAGATGCTTCTGAGCGTTTTGTGGCTATGAAATGTGTCAGTTACCAGGGGATTTGTTGACAATGTATAAGTGGGTAAAGTGAACCTCTGGGTTGCATTACTGGGTGGAGTTCACTGTGCCCTTAAACATAACGCTGTGAGAACCAAAATCTGGCCCAGCCACAAGATCAAACCTCTCCAAATGGGCTGGGGTTCAGTGACAGTAAGAGCATTAGGACCCTAAAGCTAGTCCACTCTGCCCCATCTTGAAACTACTGTAGTAGCATTGGATCTGCTGCAGGCCAGCTGTTGAAGGAGACTGGTGTGTTGGCTACCATGCAAACACAGGTAACAGCTTGTTATTTCCACACAGCAGCAGTGAATTAAGAGTACGACATTTCTTCAAGATATGAGATAACTAAAGGGCATGTGACCCAGATGGCAAAACACAAGTTGTTTAGCGCAAGTTCTAGCATGCACACTCCAATTAAATATAATACGAGCGTCACTCCATAGCTCAATGTTTATTTTAGGTTGAATATAATACAGAGATAGTTCACCTGAAAACCAGCGACAGTGGAACATTGTTTATTGGAATATGTCACCGCTAAGGCACTAGAGGCTGCCACATACCACAATACAATTCAGTGTGTCCAGACCAGAGTCATTGTAGCACCATTAGTGAAAGTACAAGGATTGAGTAATGCACTGTGAATCAAGCCCATTACCTTCAACAAATACCTTCAAAGCAAATTAAATAATCATTCTTGTAGTCATTTTGTTCATGTAAATACATTGACATAAGTTTGATATAATAAAAAATCCCAATATCTATAGTAATAGGGTATTAGTGTGTGTTTTTTTATATAAGTTAGTCTGTAGGCATCTAATTCAACCTTCATGGTTCATAACTAGGTCAACTATTCTTCTCAATTCAGACACCATTGTTCTTTAAATCCTCTCTTCCAGGCTTACTCAACTTTAAAGGAGGCAAAATCAACTGCAGATCACCAGCCAGAGAAGGTACAAAACGCTTAAAGCTTTGTGCCTTTTGCTATTATTAACTGCCTTTTTCACCTGTTGCTGCACCTAGCGTATGCCCTTTTCACTTCATGCTACACCTCAGAACTGAACTTGTCACCCTCCTGCTCCTCATGTGAACTGTATTTATTAAACTGCACCTATAAAAAAAATCCAGGATAGTACTACTGTTGCACAACTACTTTAATCATCATAAAACCAAGATGTTCTGGATGGTAAGAATAATTTCCTGGAATGGAAAATTGTCCAAGTGAATCCCATTGAAGAACACCCACCATAGAAACTTCTTTTTCTCCCTTTCTCAGAAGTAAGCATCTATTCTTTCTAACTGCGGACAATAACTGGCTCTGCTCTCTTCCTGATTTCTCATTCTTGCAAGCACCAGACGGAAATAAAAATAGACCCTTTTAACTTTGCGAAGTGGTCCTCAGAAGGAATACCATTTTCAGTTTTATTCCAATTAAAGCGGTCAAAGTGAGATCTCTAAACTTGGCAAGAGAACAATCAGAAACTCAGTTGTTAAGGGGAGTGGGGGTGGGGGTTTGGGTTCAGGTAACTGTTGGGTTTTTAAAACCTCTGAATAGGAGGCGGAGTTATTCACTATGCTGAATTCTCAAGTGGTTTTCTGCTTGTCTTATCCTAGAATCATGCAGTTTCTGCAATTGCAGAATCATCAGACTTGATAAAATCTACACATTGCACAGCTTCTGACTGGAAGTGCCCACCTCTGTGTTTAGTAGTTGAAATGTAGTGATGTATAGAAGTTGCTGTATGTGGTGCATGCACCCATGATTCATGGCTCAAGACACAAGATGGTGTGCTGTAATGTTTTGATTCAGCTTGCCCATTGAAACAGGTGACTTTCGACTTGACTGACAGATTGTTTGTCTCCAGGTTTTCTTCTAACTTGTTTACCATTGTTTTATGGAGAATAAACCACTTTGGATCACTACAACAAAGTTCACACACCTGTAGGATGTATTATTTATATTAGATGCCAGGTGGTTCTCTCAGAGAGGTACAAGAAATACAAATTTTGATTTATCATGCGGGTTGGAACATAGCCCACATCTTAACGTCAATTAATGAATCATATACTGTAAGCTCTAAGGCTGTCTCTGAACAAAAGAATAGCTTCCTTTCAACCTACTTATTCTATTAAAGCCACTGTTTTTCATTTCTAGCTGTTTATTGCAACAACTTTAGAATTTTCTTTTCTTACAGAGAGTTCAACCAGTCTGTCCCTCATCTGACACACATGTAACCCATTATCACTACCTAAATAATGTGCGATCAATGCATGTTGAAAACATGATTTTGAACGAAGTTTAAAAACAATCATGAGGTGTCAATGCAAGTTGATTGTTTGTTATTTTCTAGTGTGAATTGCATAATGGTCATATTTAATATTACTAAACAAACATGTATGTCCTGCTACCTGAAAACTATTTATTGACCAAATTAGCTGATTTCCACATCAAGAATGTACAGTATGTGACTGGTGGTAAACTCATTACATCCTTTTTAACTGTAAATTAATTGATAAGTAGGTTTATTTTTTATGCCTGCCATGGTAAGGAGTCTCAAACATTATTTTATCTGAGAACCGACTGTACTGTATTTCACAGTACACTGTATGTTCTATCCATCTGCCAGAGCCGCTTTCTGCTTCACCATTTTCTGTAAGTATGGTCCATAAAAGCATCCCTCCATTCGTCCATTATTTCTTCATCCATTACTGAAACAGACTGGGAAACTGAGCATAACAGACTCCTGAACCCACTTGACCACCACTAAGATCATAACTTCCAGCACTAGAAAATTAAGGCCCTGCACAAATGATGTACACATCACAACTAACAACTGCATTTGATGTATGAAAAATGCTGTCTGACACAGGATTGTGGAAGGATTATAATAAAAGAACTTAATGATTTGTGTTCTCTCAAACCCCAATGTGACAGCTGGATAAGATTAAGCATGCCCTATAAGAAATTCCAAGCATACACAAGTGTACCAAACTATGTGTGTAATAATACTAGAGCACTGTGGACATTGGTATGACAAAAACATATCAACAGTTCAATTGATCATTTGGACAATTCAAGCTGGCTTTAAAAGGATTTAGCTTCCAAAGACATTGCAACCATTTTTAAGCATGGTTTGTTGTGTGCTACTTAACAGTTTCTTAAACTGTTTTTTTGCTTGTTTTCTGACTCAATGAAAAACATTCAAGGTTAAAAAAAAAAGTTTTAATTTTTAAGGCTGAACACCCTTGTTTTATCCACAAGCAATACATAACTTCCATGGCAACCTAGAGAAACCAAACTACAACCCCCCCTCCCCCCCCAATGTGCCTCCAGATGTGCCTATACAGTCTGATGTTTGTATTAAGCATAAGTCTTGTTTATTTACATTTATTTATTTATTTTTTACTTTTGCACTCTTTACAGTATAACTTTCTAATACATTGTATTATATAACAAGACAACAAACTATTTACAAATGGTTTATGAATGGGTTACAATTGTTTTGTATAATAAAAGACATTTAAAAAAAAAATACTGTTCCATTCAACACCTGGCTTATGCAATCTTCCTGCCATAGACACGTCATCATTAGGACACCCCAATATCATTTATCTCTGTAGATAGTTTTTTAAACACAATGAACATGCATTCTCATATCACCTGATCTTGTGGTATTAGTGCCAATTTATTAACTAAATAAGGATTGGGGTGTGAATTGCTTTTTATCACTTACAGACTAACAGAAAGTACAAAAGGGATGACTTTAAGGAACACAGTTCACTATTTACCACTTAAACCACTTTAAAAATACTTAGCATGACCAACCTTTATAAAACCACTCTAAACAAAACATTTAAAAGCAACACAAATCTGAGTATCTGTTCTGGATTACAGAATGTACACAGGAGCAGCCCCATACTGCAAGTTTCTTCTTTTAAGTAAACACATAGAAGCCCCAAAAGATGACCACTTGCCAGAAGAACATGCCGTGAGTGTAACTGCAAAGTTCAAGACATTGATATTTTGCCAACATGAAAAAAATGGTGTTCTTACTTCCAAGCTGACACACCATGTTTTAAATAGATGAGTGTTCAGTTTCATTACATTAACAGCATCAGTCTGTGCTCCTGCACTTAGTAATTTGGTAACAGGTTGGAAATGGGCTGTGGGGTAAAATGAAACTCTGTTGTCTATGTAACAACTACCCACAGAGTAGCAGAAGGTGACAATTTGTAACAGGGTAGGTATGGTTGCAACCAAAGAATATGGCACTTTAACAGTTAGGTAAAATAATAATAATAATACAAGAAAAATAAGTATGTGTTAGTGTGTTAGTGACCATTTTAAATTAGATCATTTGAGAACAAATTTTACAGAAAGTTTAAATTTTTTTCAAAATTGTGGTAGCTACACATTTAGCAGGTAAACTGAATTGAAACCAAGGTACAAGAAATACATGATTATATGTTTATGTCTGTAATTATAACAAATGACTGATTTGAACAAATCTGAAATGTGTTATTCCAGTTACACCCATACTCAAACACATGTATTCTATAAACAGTATTTTATTTAATAATTCTCAAAAATGGAAAATACGTCAGGTAACAAAATGTTGTTCACAAGCCAATTACCATGTACACAGTAGTTACCATGTAAGAGCAACATTGGTAATTACCCAGTCATTACAATATAATTGCATCGCTATTCATGCCCAGAAAACTAAGACACTACCAAATACTCTTTAAATAACTCATGAGTTAAATCATTGTGAGCACGGGATTTTAAATATTTGACAACATGTACGAATTACATATGCATTATCAAAATATGTTCAGATTCATCACTCCTCTGCCACTATAATCCTTTACAGATGAGGTGAATTGTAAAGGATTCTATGTAGTTGTCAAACCAATTGTAGAAACATGTCCTACATAAACCCTTCATTAAAACAAGAGACTCTTTGGGTGGCAGCTTCCTGACAAAATGGGTGTGTGGCAACTTCATCAGGTTGTGAAGAGCCTACCAAATGCCTTTATAATGCAACTTCTTAAAAGTATTATGTTTTCCATTAATGAGGTAGGAAGGCATGTTCGTTGTTTTTAATGGTACATTAAATACTCTCTGCCAAAACAACTTGCTGATAGATTTTGTGATCAGGTGGCTTGAGTGGTGCGTGTGGGTGGTGCCGTCAGACCAGGAAATGAAACAATAACAAGGTTTGTACGGGCAAAACGGCGCTGCTGCGCTCGTATTTAATAATTAACAAAATAAACAGTTTAAACAAAAAGAACACACAAAACAAAGCAAAGGGCGCTCTGGCCAAAGTAAAACAAACACGAACACTTTCAAACAAGTATATTTTCGATATAGCAATTGTTTTTCTATTCATTTAGACTCATGCCTCTGACACTCTCCTCCTAATAAGCCTGGAATGTGTCATTTTATATTCTGTGGCTGGAGCCCTAATTACCCAATTTAATACAATAATTACCTTAAGGCTCCAGCCACATTCCCACAAGGGTTCTACGGACGGGGTTTTAATCCCATCCCCACCGACTACACATTATAAGACCGGCTTTTTCAAACAGCAAGCAATAAGACGGACGGCTTTATCCGCCTGCATAAAAATACAATACAAATATATAATAATAATAATAATAATAATAATAATAATAATAATAATAACAAATGAAAACATACATAAATAAATACGCAAGGGGTGGGAACTTTGCCACAACTGTGATCCAGAAATGTAATTATCAAAGGGTTTTAGGAGATGTGCTCTTTATATCTTAAACTTTGTGTTAATAATTGTTAGTTCACGTGTTCTATAAAGCCTGCATACAATACTTTTACATTGAATTGAGCACAGGCAACAGTCTTTCACAACTACAGTATGAATATATTGACCAATTAACACAGTTCAGTCAGTGTATTATACTAAATCAATGTGCCTGCATGCTCATTGATAATACTGTTTCTAGTCATGCATTCCACTTCTGCCACTACCCTTTCTCTTATATTGACATTCACTGGCATTGCTCACACTTCTTAGTTAATTAGTTCTTAACATCTATCACTAACATGTTAACAAATGCTGATCATTTTTGGTAATTGTTAGTTAATATAAATGAACTTTTTTTAATATAAACAAATATTTATTTCAGCATCAATACGTTTACTTATTTTTGTGTTTATTTACTGTAAATCTCTTAAGTTTATTCTTATGGTTTCACCCGAATATATTTTCATGTAACGTTCTGGTCATTATGATTATTATTATTTATTTCTTAGCAGACGCCCTTATCCAGGGCGACTTATAATTGTTACAAGATATCACATTATTTTTTACATACAATTACATTATTTTTTACACATTATTTTTACATACAATTACCCATTTATAAAGTTGGGTTTTTACTGGAGCAATCTAGGTAAAGTACCTTGCTCAAGGGTACAGCAGCAGTGTCCCCACCTGGGATTGAACCCACGACCCTCCGGTCAAGAGTCCAGAGCCTTACTTCAAATCACGTCCAAATGTACTTCAATGTAGATCCTGACAGATGGCCTTCCAAAACCTTGAAATTTACATCTACTCTTACCTTGAACTTTAGACTTTTACCTTGAACTTTACATTTACTCTTATCTTGAACTTTACACCTACTCTTACCTTGAACTTTACACTTACTCTTACCTTGAACTTTACATCTACTCTTACATTGAACTTTACATTTACTCTTACCTTGAACTTTACACTTACTCTTACCTTGAACTTTACATCTACTCTTACATTGAACTTTACATTTACTCTTACCTTGAACTTTACACTTACTCTTACCTTGAACTTTACAGCTACTCCTGCACAATTAGTCAAAAGAGATCAACCTCTTGTTTTATCTACAGTTTGCAGGAAATAAAAAAAGATGTTCAACGGCAGTTGGAAGTATTTTGTTTAGTAATGTTAAGTTTTAGAGAAAGTGAGTATTTATTTTCAACAGACTACTCGTACACTACATTGTATGAAAAAAAGTTTCAAGAAATAAAATCTAAAAATTAATATTTTTGAAGGTGCAAGCCCACTTTTTTGTTTAAAGAAAATAAATTAACAAGCGCTGTATGTATGTGAAGATCACAACCGAGAGTTTACAGTAACATACGATCTGTGTTCATTTACATGCTTGCTCGCTCAGCTACAAAATACAAATCTCATTTACTGACCTACATAGATACACGTAAATGCTGCATGCATACACAACCCAAAAAATGTACAGATACTCACAGATTTGTATTTTCAGTTCATGACATACTGCATTTTTAAAGGAAATAATGGAAGTGCCTAACCTAATGTGTTTTTACATCCATTTCCAAGATTTCACTGACTTTATTTCCAATTCGTGATTTTCACGATTACCGTGACTGTGACAAAATCGTAGCCTTATTTATGATGCAAAGCAATTGTCTGAATTATTAATGCACAGAGAAACTACTTCTAGGCAGTTTTTTTCTATTCATGTGACCCACGATATTTCCCCTCAGGCATTATTTACACCTGGTTATTAAAAACTAAAACTTAATGATGAAAATGTTACTTTGAGCTAAAGGTTTGGGGGGAGATGGGCGTTGACTTGGCAGAATCCGGAATATATACATATAGTAAAAAAGACAATGATGCACAACTGCCTACTTTAAACTAAATCATCAGTATTCTTATAGTCAAAATAAACAATAAGGTAACCATAAAAATTGAACATACAGAAAAGACAATGGTTTTGCATTTATCCTCTGCTATGGTCCATTCTTTTCCTCTCAGCTAAGTTTTTGCTTTATATAGGACACCAATCTCTGGTCTACAGTTCCTAATTTATTATCTATTCTATAGGCTCTGCAGAGTGGGGTATTGTGGGTAATTAGAGATTCATTACAATCGTGTAGTTTGTATCATGACTCAGGGTCGGCAATGGGTCAGTGCACATGGCAAACTTAAGGAGCTTCAACTGCATGGATGACTCCAGCTCCGAGCGGCTAAGGAAAGTGAAGCGTACAGAAATATGGAGCCAGCTAGACTGGGGAACACGCAGTCAGGGTGCAGGCGACAGTGGTGACACTGCACCATAGGCCTTGTGGCACTCAGGAAAATTAACAAGCAGAGAGTGATGTGCAGCTGCAACAAACAACACGATGCATTCCAGACTTCTTTACTGACCCACTTCACTGACCCAACAGCCATCTACACACACACACACACAAAGAAAATCAATTACAACTGTCTCGTTTCTCAACAAAAGTTTATCTTGGCATACTCAAATAAAATAGGTAAAGAAGTAAGCTCATAGACACCCCAAATGTGTTTGTTAACAAATAAATTAAGGGGTTGCACCGAAATAAAATATAGTGAAGGGAGCTAGCACTACAGATATGGCACGGGGGGGATTAGGTTTGCTTTGTTTTTTCAAGCAAAATTCAAATTAACAAACTACATTGTTGAAAGTGCTTCATGTCAATTAGCATATCACAAGTCTTTATTTGAAGAAAGCTTGTATTTATTGCTGAAAAATAATATTATAATGTTAACAACATTATAATCATCATATATTTGTACATATAACCATTTGTTTATTTATTATAACAGTTAAATAAATTAGCACATATTAAACCTACTAGGAAGATCCTAAAAAATAACCTGTGCATTCCCACATATACAGTCAAGACTATCAGTCTGATTTATCAGCTAAAAATAGAACCAAATGGTTAACAGTTATCCTGCCAGGGCCTGTTTCATATATTGGATCGAAATACAGTTGCATTTTCACAGGTACTGCCAACATCTCCATTTAATAATGGTTTATTTATTAAAAGTGGATGAAGATGCATGAACTTTTTACCATGCCATTTAGGGAATAATGATTCATTTTAATGAGTATGTTTTGAATCACCAAAGGAGTTTTCAAAAACCATAATGAATGATGATAAAGAGCAGTTAAATAGACTATTGAAAATTGTATTTTTTTTTGTTAACAACTAACTGGCTACTATTCGTCTTACACTGTAATATGTCAATACCCTACATGCTTATTGTTTACACTATGTATCTTGAAAACATAAAACACATTCCTTTCCTTACTCCCAAACCCCTATATCAGTATAATATTTGCTGTTATTACCACTGAATGGGCTGACAAGCCTCTTGGCTATTTAAACTGTCATCTGATCAACCCCTCTGGTCATATTTCAAAAACCTGAGAAAGACTGCTCAGGTTTCTTGGAAGTAATTCGGCCGCCCAATCACTAATTACCCACAGGTATTACAAGGATGATTGACTGTCATTTACCCATTATAATTTGTAGAATTGTTTCTTTTGGCAACATCTCTTATCTGAATCCAGGCATTTGCATATTATGATAATATGGGCTGTAAAGACATGCCTGTATTCTTAAAACACAGTTATCCATAAATCAGTTATATAATCAATTATTCTGATTTTGTTTTCTCATAGATTCTATATCTTCTTTTTCATGGCGTATAAATATATTATTGTGACCATGTACATAAAAATGATCAGTAATCAAAGCCCTGTAATTTAAAGTGAAACTTGTGCACAGACTTTCATTATTTAACTTGTAAAATGAGTGTTAGTACAAGGCAAAATTTACTGGAGATCAAACCTGCCTTTGTAAAAATGGTTCACTGAACAATTTGTTTTTTTTGTTATATTTTACTGGGTTTGGATCACCCCCAATGGGCTCAGTTTGTTTAGTTTAGCACATTCACGTGATGTAAAGGAATGAGGTTACAATAGGTAGGTTTTCACAATGTTTTGGCTACTGCATAAAAAATATAGCTTTAATCCATTACTTTTAATCCATCATCTTTTATTTTGTATCTTGTCTTTTCATAAGGCTCTCGTATGCAACAGATACTGCTAGCTCTGTGAGTAAAACCAAGAATTATTCAAATACACTGATTCACCATCAGTACAATCTACTAATTACTTTCTGAATTTTTATGCTATTACTCATCGGTGCCGTGCGGCCTACACTGTACCACCACAAAGGGCTCTAAGACTGTAGCTGAAGTACTTAACACTTATTAATAATTCATTCACTTCAAACACATCGGCTAGTAAATGAAGAGGGGTTAATAGGTAAGCTCAGGTTTGTTGTCAAATGTGGGTTTAATTTTCTATGAACTTGCTGGACACAAAGCATGCAGCCTACTTTCTATTCTTAATGTCACCAAGTATCAGCAAACTGATGGCTGTTAATGGTGATCAAATATCTCTGAAGCTATTTGTAGTATCAACAAAAGAGTACTGTCAAAACCTGAATGGGATCTATCAATTCACCACAAGATAATTTCAAACTTTGTGTAAATATGGATTTATTAGATAAAACCAAACAGATTGTCCAAACATTTCAATCAGACACAACCTCACCTAACCATAATGAATCCTGTCAAAGTGAATGTTTAAATTTTGTCATTTTAAGGGCAAGTTGCTTTTTTAAGTAGTTAACTATTTTTTTTTTGTGATTACCTGGCTGTGATGCTTCATAACTTTTATGTGGAATGTAAAGCATATGTTGTCCTGCCATGGCAAGGCAGTCATAATGAACAGGAGCCTGAGGACACCAATGTCTGTGAGCACTGCTAGGTACTTCACAATGGTAAAGTATTCAGATTAAATAAAACGTTAGCGTTTTCCTCTTGCCAGTTTTACACTGTTCTATTTTAATCTTTGTTAAACCATTTCACAACAATGTACAGTAACACTCAGTATAATCTAAGAGAACACACTGCAATGTTGCAGCGATGAATAACAATGCTTAGCACTAATTGGTTGAAATACTAAATGCCAGCACGCACACGGCAATACTAATTGCTTGAAACAGTTGATTCTTGACTTTCTTGCAGGCAGTGCAAACCCATACGGAACAAAAATATACATTTTAATATATAATCAGAAATGTATGAATCTTATATTTTCCCAACATCATTCTTGAATTAAATAGAATATATTAAAAATATATTATCAAGATATTTTATACATTTTTCATACACCAATATTGGCCCCTTTTCTAGATATGAAAAATATATGAGCTATATGGTAAATATGTTTTATGTATTTAAAATATATAAATGTGTATATATGTTAAATATATCGTTAATGCTTTTAAAATATAAAGTAAATATATTGAGAATTCAAATGAGAAAAATAAATGATGCATACATTTCTCATTCATAAAAAATATATTAAAAATATATTTTCTTTCCGTATGGGCTCATTCATAAACTAAAGTTAACGAGAAAATTTGCCGGTGCGGCCGCACCGCAGCACCACTCCCTCCATAGGGAATTAGGTTTTTTCACATAGATTTTATTTTATTATTGTTTTTATATTTTTTCTTTTTTTTTTTTTTACTTTTACGCAAAAGCGTCTTGTGGCAGAAAAAAATTGGCTCCACATGTGTGGAAAACAATAAGTATGATGTTATGTTTATGAGCAGTAAGATGTTCGAAAGAAATTCTTTGGAAACATGTTAAACTGACATGTTTTTTCTTTCTGTTTTATTTATATTTTCTTTATTATTATTTTTTCCCCTGTGATATAACAGATATTTTACATAAATTTAACAAACTATAACAACATTTTTATGCTTACAATAAAAGCCATATTAGCATATGTTTTTTGTTTCTAGTTGGAAGCAATTATATTTTTTGCCAGTTCAGGGGATTCATTTCATAATTAAATTGGATATGCTCCTCTCAACTTCTAATGCAGTGCCGGCTATAATAGCTGTAACACAACTGTGAACCCCTTAGGACCCACATCATCATCAGTGTGGCGTAGTGGTTAGGGCTCTGGACTCTTGACTGGAGGATTGTGGGTTCAATACCTGGTAGGGGACACTGCTGCTGTACCCTTGAGCAAGGTACTTTACCTAAAAATTGCTCCAGTAAAAACCCAACTGTATAAATGGGTAATTGTATGTAAAAATAATGTGACATCTTGTAACAATTGTAAGCCGTCCTGGATAAGGGCGTCTGCTAAGAAATAAATAATAATAATCATCCTTAATCCTCTATGACACCATCAGAGAATAGTAGTATGTTTATAGAATTAGATTTTTGAATCATCTGAAGATTTTATTTTTATTCTATTAATTTGGTAGCACTTTAGATTACAGGGCGTGGACAGTCATGTACTTACATTGTAATAACTTGGTAATTAGTCATGGTTTATGATCTTACGTGGTAACTACAATGTATTTACAGAACATGGATATAGGGTTAGGAACAACATATTGTTACCTAATTGTATTTAAGCCCATAGCATTGACCATTTCCATCTAATTACACACTTATTCCACAAGTAGTCACATCGTTATAACCATGTTATTACACAAAAAGATGAACAATTGCTGATATTAGCTTAAAAGGAAAATATTCCTCATAGCTTACTATATCAAAAACATGCTATTCAATGAGCTGTACAGTGAATTAAAACATTTAAATGTGCCGGACTCTTTTTTCAAAATACATTTTCCTACCATTAAGAGGTTCACTACCCCTTTCCTTACATTCTACACCTATCAGAGATCCATTGCTGTGGACACATTACACATATTAGGGGGCTCTAATATCTGCACACTAACAGAGGAAAGGGCTGGTCTGCCATCTTGTACACATACCAAGGGAGTTCTGCCTCTAGGGCATGTTTAATAAAAGCACACATTTATGACATCACACAGGGGCAATCACACTCTAAGGCATATGCCCCACAATTTGCTGATGAAAAAAGGGACTGCGGTTGAATTCAAGCCCAGAACTATATTTTGTTTATGTAACTACGATACCAAGGGTGCTATTTTTTGATAGTACATATAGTTCTACCTTTTATAAAAACAATACATTTTAAAGACAACAAAATTGATTTATTACATGGTATAAGCTTATAGCTGACAGAACTGACAGTGGAACATGATTGAATACCCAGTAACATGGTGAGCTGAATAACTTGCCCTAAACATGTTCAGTAACTCATCTGTGCAAGTTTGCTTGTGATCATTGGTAGCAGGCGGAACTCCATATAGGGTACGACTGAGAGAAGGAGAAATGCTCCTTGTAGGAGCAAATCAAGCATAAGAATTGCATGTTTTAGGATATTAAAAGAGTATTATGGAAATCATTTAAGACAGCTGTGTACTTACAAACTTACAGTGATATCTTTCCATCGAATCATTGCTACTGTACATATTCTTTTACTACCTCCAGAAAGTACAAACAACAAAAAATACTGTAAGCCCATTTTATTTGTTTACCATGAATTTCGATTTAAATAAATATTGTGTTGAGGATGTATTTGATGACCTCCCATTCTCTAGATTTTTGTGATCAATGAGGTCTTTCTACATTTGCATCATTTATTCTAAAAATATACATATACGCTATGTACCTTTACACAAATCCAGACCCTAATAATGAGTGCAGTATTACTTGTTTATTCTGTTAACATACCTTTACAGGAATGTATGACATCAGTAACAGTGACAGCTCAGTGATGTGAGCTCTAATTAATCCTGTGTTTGACACACTTCTCTTGATCAAGGTCTCTGGTTCCCAGAGGTACAAGTGAAAACGAAATAAACTTTAGCGCAAGAATTTTTTTAAGAATTTTTTTTTTTAAATTACACATTTTTTACTATACTTTGGCTTGTCACCATACAGTGCAGCCGTAAATTGGATTTTGATCAAAGCTGACATTGACTATTAATTTTATGATGTGTCCGACTTTGGATTAAAAAAAGGGGGACAAGAGCAAGGGGTTTATACTATGTACAGTAAATAAAAAATTAAACAGTTCACATCTAAATGAGGATGCTTACTTCTAGTTTTTGCCATATCCTAATAAGCATAAAAATAACACACAATAAGCTAAAGCTTGGTTTGGAAGAATAAATATAGACTTAATACAAATATGTGTGAATGTAGCTTGAATGTGTTTCTAATGCTGCTGTACCATGATAAAAGCTTTGGAAAAACACATAAAAAGTACAGAACAGCAAAATGAATGAACCATCCACTCCTTGGCTGACAAACCTCTATTCACAGGGCCAGCAGCAGCTGGTTACTAAATGTCAGGTAAGCGTGAGTTTAGTTCTGTGTTTGCCTGCCAGCTGTGAAGGAGTTAAACGTGGTGCTCCTGATAGTTTGTATGTTTCTCATGCAGTTCTATTTACCTCGGAGAAAGGATTTTATTCACAGGGTGGCTCATCTGTTTGTTTCCCAGGAGTGTCCTCCTCAACAGGTACAAATGACTTGTTGTTCCTGTGTCCCGTCTGCCTCCTTGGCAACGGATAGACGAGAAGTGTTCGCTGTGTGCTGGGACTCTAATGTGATCTGAGTCATGCTTGTGGCAGGCTGGGGGACATTCTCACTGTGAGAAGTGAACTCCCTGTGCCACCTTGTTTTCACAACACTACATTTCTCCTCTAATTCAGCTTCACAAGATGATTGTTACCCAAATAGAAGGGTGTATTAACATGTAGAGCTATGATTAAACTGAAACCATTCGAGCATGTGGAAAGTAGATTAGAATCAGCCCTTAAAGTAACTGTAAACCCCAGTTGAGGCTAAGGATACTGCACTACAACTATTTTTAACAGAAAAAAAAGAAAACAATGCCAGAATTTTAAAAGGAATTTGAACATTACGAGTTTTGAATAAGACAAAAAAAATCAATAGATAAACATGTTTTATTTTTCAGCTCTGAAAACTTGGACAGAAAATAAACTCAAAAGTGGAACCAGATCATTCAAAGTAAATTAAATGTCACTGACATTAATTCGTGTTATCAAACTGCTCCCTTATTTTAGGATATTTTTAAGTTAACTTTTGTTATTATCGAAAACCAACATCCTAGCTAGTTGTTTGTTGTAATAAACCACACACTAGCTTTAAAGGTTGCTCCTGTGAATACAGTCAATACAGAAGAAGGGGTTTTCATCAAGATCTGAGGGATCTCAATAAGATACTTGATCATGCTAATGTACATTTTCTAACTAACACCTTTTTTGTGGAAGTATATGGATTTCACCTTCCTAGTGAAAGAAATGCAACTCTGTGTCGACTGAGCTGGATTGAAAAGCGAGCCTGGTGCTGACAGGTAAATGTGCTCATTTTCTTCTGGGAGTTGACTTTGCCTTGATGTCGGAGTGGGATTCCAACAGGTAACTCAGCGGCCTTGTATCCTGTCCAAAAGATGATGTCAAGTACTACAAGGGTCTAGGCCTGTATTGTGTAGGTGTTTGCATATAGAGATTGAGTTTCTGAAATACCTTTGAGTTAGCATATGGGAGGTATACTTTAGCCTTTTATGCTTCTGGATACTTGTGGCTGCTGTTCATAAACTGTTTGGGGTAAACGTTAGGTTAAATCAAGATGAATTCATTTTCAGGGTTCACCTATGACTGGAGCTTCATATAACACAAAAAGACAGATACTTTGCCTACTGCACAGGTAACGCATATAGATAAATGTATATATTTTTTAATGGAAAGCGCTCTGTGATGTCTACATGAAGGATGCTATAACAATGTAAGTTTGTAATCTATTTTATTGTAATGCTACTCAGCCACTCACTAATATATGCTGTCACACTGCTGGGACCCTTGAACATTTATGATTCATTTATAAAATATGCTCTAGTATGTGATTCATCTTCACACATTACATAAGGTTCTCTTTCATAATCTTACATGACTAGAGTGGGTTGAAAAGCTGAGGTGGATAACTCAAAATGATGGGATAGTCTGCTCAGATAAAAGAGTGCTTGGCTGTACTGGAAGGTGGGTTGGAATCTCCATCCTCCTTTCTTTCTAATGATGTGCTAATGCCAGCTACTGCTTGCGCAAGTGTGGAACAAGACAGTCTTTTTTTTTTATAGCCGGCCTCAAAAGCATGTAGTTACTTATCTGCTGACGGACCTGTTACCATTTGTTTTATTTTGTACCAAGATTAAGAAATAAATTGCATTATTTTTTTTTTTACTCTGAGCAAAAATAGAACAGGGCAATTACATGACTTAATTAAGGATTGTTTAATGATACTGTAGCTGATGTATGATGATACATTTGCTTGCTATTTGAAACCGAACTGCCACACAACAATAAACATTACCAATGTAAAGCATAGTAATATGAAATGGTTCCCACACAAATGATTCAATTACCGTTGAAGGTATTGAATGCTGTGCCATTCACAATCAATCAGGTTCAGCTGGACAATGGTAATTTTGTGGATTGTCACTAGGGGGCAGTACCACCGCATACCCTCTGAAAGAGAAATAGAAGGACACCAAAGCCCTCATTAATAATTCATACACAAAGTTTTAAACAGAAAAAAGAGATTTTTTTGTATCCTATTACAGTAGGAAATTTAATTATTTACCACTGTTACCAGCTTCAGAAAATGAGAACAGTTCCATGAGCTATTTGAAAAGAAAAAGGCAATTTTTGATTTCTAATTAAAAATGAATTCTTCCTACTGTTATTTTTAGTAAGTTAATATTGATGTCACCTATTGTGAGCTCATATTAAAATATTCTGAACATAAAAAGCTCAACATGGCAGGAATACCATGTCAGGATTCAGAATCATTTCTGTGATTTATAGTGCCCCTCTTTAGGAAATAGACATTTTACTAAGCTTTTGATTTTTTCAAAAATATAGTGACAGAACAAAGTAGAAAATTCAATGTGTTCTCCCTCACACTATAACTACTGCTTCTTTTAGTTATAAATATAAAACACTAAATAATATTATATAACACGAATCCTACATATTTTATGTCCTAAAATGTACTTAAATTGTGCTTGACACATATACTTATAGTGATCTTCATTTTTTACATATATGTTGAGATTTTAGAAGTTTATAACACAAAGATCAGAAAAAAACATCAACAGATGCTTCATTTTGAATGATCAAATCAAGCATAAAACACATACCAACTGCTTTTGTTCTAGGATTTATTTTGCCAATGTCATTTAATTTGGTCTGTAGAATAAACTCAGTCACTTCAGTACGCCACTTAAATTACAGGTCAAACTTACAACAGAAATCATTGGTGTTTACAAAGAAAAGGAAAATTACTTGTCCAATTTTTTTTTCTTTTCTTTTTTTTATTTTTATGAAAGAACCCACATTTATTTGTAAGCTTGTCTCTCTTCTGACATCCCATAACCAATTTCAGAAAAAACAACAACATTGCATCCTCGTTAATAGCAGTTACCCCTAAAACAAAGGGTTCTGAAATGATTCAGAACTATTGACAACCCACCTGAGCTTGGGTCAGTTTTCTGCCCCAGCTTGCTGGACACCCTTCATGGTGACCTCATTCTAGTCACAGATGTTTTCTGCACTTTTAGGAGCTCAGGACAAAACAGAGCAGTAAACCAGGCCAGCTTGTGGTGAGGCCATTACCCACAATTCACGGAAGCACTGGATAGTTCCCACTAGGTTCTGGTCGGCCTGGAAACAGCAACTTATTAATCTTGTGACAGAGGGCCAGCTGCATCCGTGGCAGTTACCATATTTCACCACCAACCTGTGTCTGGACAGCTATTGTCTTTTTTTATTATTTAATAAGGGGGGGGGGGGGATAATACTGACAAATCAGCTGCTTTTATCCTCCGTGCAAAGAAAAAGAAACTGGGGGCTGTGATAGTTGCGGTGCGTCATCTTTTACTATGGTGGTTAGGTTTACTAATTCAGAGAGACTGCTTAGTTTCCAACTTTAATGATATTCCCTCGGCATATCGTTACGGTTGCCTGGAGACCGGATTTGAGCTAGGCCTCTCATTTGATTCCCACACATCAGACCCTGAAAAGCACTTTTTTCTCCTTGAGCTTTTGATTCTCCCTCCTCTGAAACCCTTCCCCCTGCTGTGTCAGTATGGGTGGGCAGAACGCTGGCAGAATAGGGCAGGGGTGAGGGGCGGCCTATAGGCTACTGGTCACACATCAAGGCCTGAAAACAAAGCCCCCAGGAACCTTCCTTACAAATACAAATTCCCTTCAGAGAAAGCAAATGTGTTGTTTTTTTTTCTTCATAGCATGGGTGTCAGTTTAGAACTTTCTGAAACTTTATTAAACTTGATGCTCTGCATTGTTTTAATGCCATTCCTGAAAACAAGACTTCCTAACTTCAGCAGGTAGCTTAATTGGACCACTACACAAACTTACTTGGTTATCCAGGAAGCTGTTGTATGGTCATTTGCTAAAACTAATAAAGTAGATTTGTTTTATGGCCATTGGAAACATAGACTTTAAGCAATGGAATAATACTTGAAGCAGTACAACATTTAATGAAGTGGTTCATTAATGTTTCTGTTGCTTGGAAGTAATACAAGTAAGACATGTATTATTAAAAAAAAAAAAAAGTAGGCTTTCCAATTACACATATTATAGAACAGTTTAACGAAATAAAATGGTACAATTGAGAAATTCATGTTTGTTTGTTTGTAAGCAGAAAAATTGAATGTGAACTTATGAACTTACTATGAAGTAAGTTCATAAAATATATCATTTTGAAAGGAAAGTCCATAATCTATTAAATATAAAAATGTATAAATACATTATAAACACAAATAAACTAGAATCAAGGTATGTGGCAATACATATATAAGCACTGTCTAGGAATGATCCATCATATACCATGTGCCAGCCATTTTTGTGGGCATGTTCTTTATACAGTATTACACATAAAGACTGGGCTTGTATGATTTTCATCATGGCTACGAAAACTTTAAGTAAGCCATGAATGTGATAAGGAACAGGTAAATATGTTTTTGATCTGTTAGATTATCTTTTAAATGTGAGACAACAGGATAGTCTTGTAGCCAATAGCAATGCTCGTTCCTACGGCACATGAATTTTGTTTCTGATTTTTTGTTTCTGTTTTCTGTACCAGAGTATGCTGAACAATACTTTTGGCAAAAAGTTATTCCACAACGATTAGGGTACAGTTTCTTAAGCACTGCCTTCAAACTGTATTAGACAACTGAGGTGTTGTATACTTTTTACACATGATACCAGACAAGGTTGATAACAAAACTTTTCCAAGCTTCCTATAGGAAGTTGAACTGCTTTCTTTCATAAAGTTCTTAACTTAACTCTTATTTATTTGTTGAACAGGACTCTTAAAGTGTATATATTTTATGTTCCTTTTTAAAGAATGATACTGCCAGCCAATTATTTAATGGTATCACGTGTCCAATTCCAAAGAAGCAAAGCAGGTAGCATTTCTTTTGTGTGTGTGTGTGCTGCTTATTCCTCTTGATAACGAGGAGCGGTGAAATCTTTTTGCATTCACAGTTTCTTGAGCCGTAATCCTAATGTCCCTGTTCCCTGCTGTCCCCACATAGCCCCACCTCAAGATGCCAATATGCTGATGTAAGACTTCAAAATGAGCTTTCTCAGGAGCGCCCAGATTAGCTGTGTTGCCAGGCACTAGCCACTCCAACTCCTTTCCACTCCACTGCTCCTGACACTCTGAAAAGCACCATTTAAAATTAATTAAAGTTTTTGGATTCGCCACCAAATCTCTCTCCTCGGAACTAAATTTCATTATCCTTAGTGCTTTTCTGTAAAGCGATGAAAAGTGTTATGACCTGCACAATAGTTAAATGACAAACATTACAGGAGCAGGAAATATTTACAAAAGGTCAAACTAGACAAAAAACTAAAGTTCATAATCTCGTTGCTTTTGATTGTTACGTTAACTATATTAATGTTTTAAACAGGGCCTGAAAATAAATGTTCAGAAACTTTGGAACAAGTATTTTAACAACATTATAACTTGTTTAAGGTACTTGTACTTTTTCATACTGAATTTGTTTGACAACGGCAACTTGTAAAAGACATACAGGAAATTACTTCTTGCGTGTGTTTAAAAATGGGGACATGCACGTATAACTCTGAATAAAAGATACATCATTCCCTTTCGTTTTATATTTTGTCTAGTGAACATGGAAACACTGTTTCCAGACATCTTTCCTCTTAATAAATACAGTCCTATTAAACACATGCAGGCTTTTATAATCAGATAAAAGAAATCTGTCATCAACGTTGAAAATGTATTTTAGATTATTTGGACGCATGAGAAGGACCATTAAGTGGCACTGTTTTGTAGTGTCCTGTATATACACTCTATAATTACAGTGCATCGTAGAGCATTGTGAAATTTACTATGCAAGATTACTGTGCAAAACTAGGGCAAACCATGTCAGCTTACAGTCAGTCTGCAAAATATTTTACAGTAGTAAGCATAAAAGATGAAATGTTCTTTGTCCTGCAGTCTGTTTGCAAGGCAAAACATTGTACATTTTCGAACCATTTCAACAAGCCATCTAAACAAGCTATTATTTATCCAAGTTTGTAATGCTCCATTTATCAAAGCAAGTCACTATTCCTGGAACATCCGTTCATGTTCTTATTTACAGAATCAGATGTGACTTCAAAAGGTTCTTTGCTAGGATTTGTCTTTAGGAGAAATCTTGTGCACGCTTTCTTTTTTAAAGGACACTTTTTTAGTGAATTACTGTTTACAATGGTCTTACTAACATGGTATCAAATGTGATTAGTTAGTTAATATATCATTACCTATCTATAAACTAATATACTTGATCTAATTGGCTAAAAATTACTACATTAACATGTTTAAAATCCAAAAAACGTGTTCCTTGGGGTGACACGGCATGCAGCCCTCTCAATGCCGCAAAGAATAGTTTTAGAGGGAGAACAAAATCTTACCATTGCCAGTGCTTTTTTGTTTCCCTCCTTTTAATGAAATAAGGTCCAACAAGCAAGTAATCCCTTGTTATGTCTTTTTTCTATAGAGTATGACCAATTGTGTTCCTTGTTTTCCTAAACATGTCAATGAAAAACATCATTCATCTTGCAGCCTTTAGGAAGTGTACTGATCCTATCGGCTCGATAGCACATAGCCACATTCATAGAAAAGCACAGGCCCTTGCTCATTGTCTCTCTTCTTTAGGCCTTGAAAATATCACTGCTTCCAATTGTGGGCTATATATCTCTATAGTGGCAGTAAATCGGAAAACGCTTCGGGGTTTATGAACATGTGCTCTGAACAAACCGTTAAAAGCTTCACAAACTCTGTGTGTGTGTGTTTTTTTTAGCTGGTTCCATTCAGAAAACATTAACTATGTTAAACCTCCAAATATATTAATGTGAAATACTTTTACTTAGGTATGCAATTTGGGGATACATGAAAAAGTTAATTCAAAACAAGCCAATTTGAATGAAGCCAGATTTAAAGCTTTAGTACCACTTCCCTTTTTATAAGACTGAAAAAAACACCTCCAAAACAAGGCCTTCCTTCACTGGCATGGTTTCAATGCGTGTTGCTCTGGTATTGTTTAGGTAGTGTGGATAGGGTATTTGTTATTCTTGTCTGACATTCCTGTTTGGAAAAAAAGAAGAAAAATAAATGTTGCCTAGCCATGCCTAGTGCATACCTATTCAGTCTGCGTAGCTCCGAGAAGTTTAATTGTTCAAGGTAATTACATTTAACGTAAATGGTAGCTTTCCATCACTGCCTTAAAGTGAATGAATTGTGTTATGACAGTGTAGCATGTAGGTTGTCTTCAAGTGCTAATTCCTTTCCATTTAATGACAAAGATATCATATGGTGCTTCTTTAAATATGACAATGACATGTAGTAGTTAGTCAGTCATATTGGTAATGATTAAAATTGCACTGTATGACACTCTGTTATTTTATATGATACAACTGTAAGCTTTGAACTATGAATAATGCATGTTTGTTAGGATTTACTCTTGTAACAGAAAGTCAGGAGCAACAAAAGAAACAAAGAGCTTTTGTGTATTTACAAATGAAAGTGTGCCTTCACATTGTTGTTGGGTGAGTCAGTACTAAAGACTGAAAGTTGCATAAAAGATCAGTTTTATTCTAATTTAATTCCAATCTAAACTGGAGACAATTCAAATAGGCATTTGATGTGTTTATCAAAAAGTATAATTGGATATTGTTCATTGCTGACTGTGTTCTGTAAGTAGAGCATTTATTGTGAAAGTCATAATTTAACTGTATGAAGGGGGAATGATTTTCATCAAACCATTTTATCATTTTGCACGATTTATATCCTTATATTGGTAATAATAAAAGACGCTTACAACATTCTATGACACCATGAATGTTCTAAAGTAGGACCTCAAAGTTCCAAAGACATAGAGATTGGAGGGTGTCCATAAGTCTAACAGTCTGTAACTGACATTTGTATAATTTCCAAGTATTTCATGTATGTAGTAATAGCTCTGTAGAGCTCTTTAACCCGAAGAGTAATAATATGCCAGAAGAGCAGCTGTGGTAACTAGTTATGAATCCCCAGCATCTGATTCTCATGTCTTTTACAGTAGTCAGGAGACTGGTATCAGGTTTTAAGTCATGTTTGGTTGATCGGTCAGTTTGTAAGTGTGGAGTCCCATTGCATTTGCTATTGTGAATAGCTGTGAATGGCTATGAATTTAAATTATTATTGGATATGCTTAAACATATTTTAAGATTTGAAGGCAGTAAACAACAGTTTGTATAGGTCATATTTGTTTTCTCTGTAAGACAGGGCTTTTGAATTACTATTGATAATGCGAAACATCAAAGTGAACAAAAGCATATCCATCTATAACCCAGAAGCAATGGGTATTTACAGATGTTAAGAATAAACATAGCCCTGCCTGGCTTTGTGGGGGCATTCTCATGACGGGATCTTAAGCAAATGCAGCTTTGTGTACATTTCACAGAAATCTGTGGACTGTGCCCTGCACAAGACAAGAGACACACATGGGAGGATTAAGGGGTTATTTCCAGTCAGACTGTCACACAAATATATCTAATTAAGCACTGATTGTGACTGGAAAATCTTTTTGCTCTCTTAGGTTATTTGACTTCTAAAGTAACTGTGCTTTGCAGTAAAAACAAAAACAAAATCTTATTTTTAAGCAAAGCCCCCCTCTTTAATTATTGTCTTTATCTATTATTAATAATATAGTAGGGTTATATTATAAATAATATATGTTGCATGGTGCTATGTTTATGTAATGAGATAATTGCTTTAATCAATAGTAAACTAATTTACATAACACAAAGGGAGATGTCTGATTAATAGCTTATTTAAACCTGCATTTTCATTTTTTATTTTATTTAACTGACATAAGTAACATCAAACCTTCTATTCACCACAATAATTGCATGTCCATATTTAGGAACCCCCTATCACAGTATGACATTTTTTTGTTAAAAACAATTACTGAATTAATTAACTGTATTTCCTTCCTTTTCATTCTGATAAGACCAAACGTTTTGCATTTCAAAATGTATGCAAATACAAACCAGCACAGTTTTGTCAACAGTATATTAAAAAAAGGAAAGAAAAACAAATGCAAAAAAAGTCTTTAATATTATTACACATCCCAAAAAGTGGTCTCCATGGTAAACCTCTCCTATCATTCTCTCACAACTGGGATTTAAAAGAAAGTGCAATTATTTGCTCAGTTGGAACTTTAAATCACTAAGCCTGCTTTATCTGCATGGACACCACCTATAACACTTTGATCACAAGTGCCAGCATTTTCTTTGGCTTTGCCCACGGCTAGATGTAGTTGAAAGCATTATTATCCAATCTATCCTAGGCTGTGGAAACATGCAACGTCCTGCCTAATACAGCTTATTAGGGAATGTTGCTGCAGTACATGGTCTGAAACCTTCCATTTTGTGTGGGCTCCTTTTTTTCCTTCATTAATGTCATCACTCAGCAGCCAGAAAAGGATGGCAGCAGACTGCCCCCTAGACCGCCTCTGGACTTTCTAACCCAGTGAGTGACTCAGGTGTGGGTCACATGCTTCTGCAGGTGTGCACATTGAAGGCTTGGACAAGGTCCATATATTACTGAAACATGAATGTTTACTGCACTGTGTCACAGGGCTTTACTTGGCAGTCGGCAGTTACACTTAAACCTTTATTCAGCAGAGCAACGGTAATAAGGGCATGCAAATTGCAAACATGGTAAACAGTAAAGAAATTATATAGATTTATATATAGTTCTTCTGAATTAGGTGTGGGAATAATTTTACAAACTGAGGTTGTGGGGTGAAAGGAAATTGTGTTATTAAGCTTTGTAATGCAACACCTTATTATTACATTTATATTAAGTGACTATAAAGCTTTACAATACACCTTGTGCTCCTTGTGGGTGTCTGTGACCCTGTAATAATAAAACATGACTGCTCTATACCACTATAGTAAGTACAATTTGATAGAAAATTCTACATTTTTGGGGCATCTTTTTAAAGATATATTTAGGTAATAGATTATAAAGGGAATACAATATAAATATAAAAAATCTATGACTTCCGACACTCGTTTACAAAGATACGCCTTTAAAAGTTTTATTTAAAACATCCAAACTACTGAGTAGTTTTTTCAGATGTGACTCCTGAAACCGAAATTAATAGACAGAGGAGAATCTTTAAAACGGTTGAATGAAACTGGCTTGGAGAGTTCTGAATAAGTCCTTTCAAGAGCGCACTGCCACCAGGCTAAATGAGCGCTGGGATTTAGTCTGTCTGTTAATATCTGTGAGTTCAGTATAGGCTGGTTCAGACTCCTGTAGGTGTGTTTGGCATTTGAGTTGGGGAGGTTGTTTTGTATTTCTTTTTCAAATAACAGCATTTGGCTGCTTTCCACTACAGATTTCGTCAAAGTTGCTTCTGTCAGATTAAACTCTCCTTCAGCAAACTGACATTTCATATAAGGAGTTTAAATAGATGAGACAATGCTGAAATACAGTGTATAAGTTCCAAGACTTTCTCTGTAGGTCTTGTTAACCAATGTTTTGACACCATGCTTACCTTTTTACAGCTTGGTAACTCTGACAGCTATTCAGTTTTCACTTGTAAAACTCAGTTCACAGTAAGTCTCATTTGTCTTATGTCAATGTTCAGCTTAGTCAGAGCACCATCTGAGCTACATTTCATAAGACCGATGTAAATATAAAATACCTATTGCTGAGATCCCATCTACAATAAATCCCTCATCAAACATTTAAGCAATAATTATGGCATGTTGAGTGCACATGGAAATAAACTGACTCCCACCTTTATTGGGGTCTGTCTGACAAGTGTTTTCAGGATAACTTCAAAAATCGGTTTTGTTGACACTGGATGTGATTTGTATCGGCGGTAGTCAACAGTAGAATCTGACCAGAAGTAAAACGCTTTAGGACAATCCTAATATACAGTGTTTGAACCACATTAAAGACTCTGAAAGCTTCTAAATATCTGGGGAGGGAAAACAGTACTTTAGTTAACGGAGATGATGAATGAAGCTTTTACATTTTGTGTTCCTTTTTCTTTGAAACCATACCATTAGAATCATTATAATTGCTTGTCAATTGGTACATAACACTATCACCATACAGGCACACAGACTTTTTCTTGGTCATCTGAATTTTGGAGAAGGTTAATTTACTACTGTAATATAATAGATTATTTGAAAACAAAATCACAATAACACTTAGTTGAATTATATTATGAAAGCCAATAATGGCTTTCTTTGTCTGTCAAATAATGTTAGGGGACACTAAGCCACTTCCTATTCATGGAAACAAATAACATTTTATTTTATTATACTTGCCCAGATTCCCCTTGTTTTCCTACATCCCTATACACAGTGTTGTTGTAGAAGGTGGTTTCACTCTAATTATTTTAATTATAGGTGATTTAACAACCAAATTCTGAAGCAAGTGCAAAAGTAAAAAAAACAACAACAATTGAAACTAGCAAGAAAAAGCAATACAATGTTCTGTGTTTTCAATAAGTTCTGTTTGATGTCCTTATTCTTCAGATAGGAGTCAGTAGTAATAACATGGGGCAAACCCCAGCAAGTCCAGGATTTGCAGTATCACTTGTGTGGTAACTGAGGCAACTGGATATACTTCTGGCCATTTTGAGTGTAGGTCATATATGACCACCAGAATGAGAGGGCATCCATGAAGTTATCCACCAACATCTATCTGCAAGTGTTCCCAAGGTGACTGTGGCCAGGGCACTAGTAGTAATGGGGCTGTAGGTGGCTGTCCGGACTTCCCACTAATAAGGCATGCTGTGCAGTCCTTGATGAGGAGCTCAATCTCTTTGTCAATGCCAGGCCACCATTCCAGATCTCTGCATTGCTGCTTCAGCTTTATGACTCCCAAGTGGCCCTCATGCTCCATATGTAACACCCGAGCCTGTAACTCAGTGGGTACTACAGTTCTGTGGCCCCTTGCCACACAGACGTCACCCCAGCAGGACAGCTCAATCCGCACATCATGGTATGGTGCCTGGACTTCATCCGTTTTAAGTGGCCATCCATTTGTTATATATTCTCGAAGGTTGATGAAGAGAGGGTCAACTGTGGAAGCCTGGCAGAGCTCTTATATTGGCACTACTTCTGTGAGGTGCCCCTGGAGCATATTTACTATTGCTTGCTCTGTGTCATTGGGCTTAGATTCCTACTCCAAAGGTAGGACAGACTGTGACAAGTGTGCTACTGAATTGTTGCACACTGGTGTGAATTCTAGTTGGGAGTGATATTGCTGTAGCAGGTATGCCCACCTGTATAGTCTGAGGGGCTTGTGTCCAGTTCCTGATGTTGCCAGCAGAGCAGTTAGGGCATGGTGATCTGTTTTAATGTAAACCTTCAACCATATAAATATATGTGCCATTTCTCACAGGCCCAGACACACACCAGTGCTTCTCTTTCCCCAACAGAGTACTTTTGTTCAGTTGGGCTCAGTGCTCGAGACGCGAAAGCAACAGGGTGTTCAATGCCATCCTGCACCTTAGAAAGGACAGCCACCAGAACCGTCGCAGACGCATCACACATAACAAGGGTTGGGGCAGCCATGCTGAAGTGGCTAATGTAGGTGCAGAGGTAAGTTGATTCTTTAGCACATGCACGACAGGCTGCAGCAGGCATCCAGACCCAGTGTGTATCCTTTTTCAGTAGCTGGCGTAGCGGTGAGGTAATGGCCGAAAACTGGGCAAGGAACCAGAAGTAGTACATAGTCATGCCCAGGAATGAGGGCAGTTGTGAGACTGTTTGGGCATCTGGCAGGCGGTGTATGGCATCCATATTAGTTTGTAATGGAGAAATGCCGTTAGCTGAGAGCTGGTAGCCCACAAAGTCGACCTTGGAAGCTCCAAAGATGCACTTATCTTCATTCAATGTGAGATGGTGATGTAAAAGATGCTGAAAAACTTGTAGCAGATGGGCATTGTGAATCGTCTGGGAAGGGCAATGAACCACGTCATTGAGGTAAATAGAAACCCCAGGGATGCCAGCAAAGATGGAGGCCTGAATAGCATCCGAGTGTAGGGAAACACTCCTGCATGTGTGACAAAGGCTGTCAAATCTCTGCTGACTGGGACAAGGGGGACTTGAAGATATCCTTGATACCGGTCTAGCTTACTGAAGATGGTGGAACCATGAAAATGTGTCGTCAGTTATTCTGGTGTTGGCAAGGGATATCTGTCAGGAATGATGGCCTTGTTGACAGCTCTAAGGTCGACACAGAGGAGCAGGCTACCTGTTTTCTTGTGGGCAATAACCAGGTTTGATAGCCAAGGTGAGGCATTGATAGGTTCAGTAATGCCTACTGTCTGTAAACGCTGCAACTCAGCAGAGACATCATCCCGGAGGGAGAGAGGGATACGACGCAGAGGCTGCACAACGGGTGTCACAGTCGGGTCCACTTTTGGCTGGTGAATGAAGTCAGTGAGGAGGCCCACTCCATCAAAAATGGCAGGCCAGCACTGCTGCCACGATGTGAAGACCTGAAGGACTTCCGTATGCCCACTATCAATAAGTGTGAAACTGAGCTGAAAAAATAAATCCAGTCCCATTAGATTTGCCCCCATAGCAGTTACAAAAAAAAAAATATGGAAAAAACGTGGAGGTGTAGCGAACAGAAAGCTGAATGGTGCCCAGGACGTCAATATGGGAATGGCCATAACCATGGAGTGCAGTGGAGGTCTGTTCTATGGGTACGATGGAAAAGAACTGTTCATAAGTGTCCTTATTCAGAAGAGATACTTTGGCACCAGTATCTATAATAAGAGAAATAGGTACGTTGTTCAAGGAGCACACACAAGTTTTGATGCATGAAGCAGACAGTGTGAGCACATAGTGTGAATAGTGACAGGAGCGACAGTCTGATTATTATTCTGGGGAAAATGGTTATATTTGTTGCATTTTCTGCACTGTTGACTCTGGACTCATGTTGGATTGACCCACAGTTCCCACATCTCTTAGGCTCTGTGTGCTGCTGCACTTTCTGAACAGGTTGTTCGATTATAGTTTCAGTTTTAACTGCAGCAGATAACAGTTGTGTTCCTTTAACAGCAGCCTCGACCTGCAGACCAATCTGAAGAGCGTTAGTCAGAGTCAGATCGTCTGATTCTAATAGTAACCGTTCTTTTAGCTGAGCACTAGATGTCTTTTCAATCAGTTGGTCACGGATTATTTCTTCATACAAAGTACTGAATTTGCATGGGGCTGTGAGTTCATGTAGCGAAGAAACAGTGAAACAGACTCACCCAGCTGTTGCGAGTGCTGTTTAAACGAGAACCGCTTAAGGAGGATGCTTTGAGTAGTTCCAAAGTGAGCCGCGAGTACGTTGGTAGCTTCAGCATAAGTGGCTAATGTGCCGAGTGTTGCAAGATCCTTTGACTCTCCATTCCTAGGCAGTGTGTGAGGATCGCTCGCTTCCGAGCATCTTCCACCATGTCAAGGCCCATGGCGATTAGCTAAGTCTATTAGCTGGAACTCCGAGCAGTCCATCTCATTCTCCACGGACAACATGTCAGTAGTAGCGTATGTGAACCCCCAGGGAGGGCTTAGGTCCATGGGATTACACCAAATATTAATCTGGGCACAGAGACACTTTTTATCCCTCCAGGCTGTTCATCTCCCAGGAGTGGTGAACTGATCTCCCCTCAAGGGAGGGTCCTCACCCGTCAGAATGGAGACTCCACCTTCAGGTGGTGGAACGCATTTGGGAACGATTCGGGAAAGCCCGAATCTCTTTGCCACGGCAGAGATGACCCATTGCCCTCTGTGGTTCTCCCTACACCAGTGCGGAGGTCCAGTAGGTGTCGACACCCTAGCCAGCGAGTGGCCCAAGGTGCTTTTGTATGCATTCCCACCGCTACCACTACTCTCCGCCTTCCTCGTCCAGAGAGACAAAGCGACAGTCCTCCTGGTGGCCCCCAGATGGCCCAGGAGAATCTGGTTTTCAAACCTTTGCCAGCTGTTGCAGGGCCATCCCTGGGAGATCCCACTACACATGGATCTCAGTCAGGCGCAAGGCACCCTCTGGCACCCAGAACCGGGCAGACTCCAACTTTGGGTCTGAACCCTGACCGGGACCGTCTGTCCGCCTTAGGGCTCTCAGACACGGTCGTTAGTACACTGCAGAATGCTACAAGAGCACTTTATGCCTACAAGTGGAGGTATTTTCAAAAGTGGTGTATGACCAGAGGTCATGATCCCATCTATTGCCCTATAGCAACTATTTTACAGTTTCTGCAAGATCTGCTGGAGGCGGGCAGGTCTCCCTCTATGCTGAAAGTGTACCTAGCAGCTATATCTGCATGCCATGTCCCTATTGACTCAGTTTCCCCGCGCGCCCATATTCTGGTGACCCGTTTTCTAAAGGGTGCTCGGCAGCTACATACTCCTAGAAAGGATGTCCTCCCCGAGTGGAGTCTAGACGTGGTATTGGAAGCTCTCACTAAGACCCCGTTTGAGCCTATACATTCCATAGAGCTGAAATATCTCTCTTTAAAGGCAGCCTTATTAATGGCCATCACCTCCGCCAGTGAGCTACAGGCTCTGTTTGTGCACAGTTCCTGTTTGCGTATTTGGGACAATGGGAACAGGTTATCTTTATGCACAAACCCTGCAGTCCTACCTAAGGTGATTACAGCTTTCCACTTGAACCAATCAGTGGAATTAGAGGCTTTCCATCCTCCTCCTTTTGATTCAGAGGAGGATAGGAGACTGAATTCCCTCTGCCCAGTGCGGGCATTGAGAGTTTATGTAGATAGGACGAGAGCGCTGCATCAGTCTGACCAGCTCTTTGTCTGTTATAGTGAAAGGACCCTGGGTCAAGCCCTCTCGAAGCAGCGACTGTCCCACTGGATTGTGGACACAGTTGCAACTGCATATACTAATGCCGGCCTAACCCCACCTGGAAGGGTGGCCACGCACTCTACCAGAGGTGTGGCCACGTCATGGGCTCTCTTTCGAGGTGCATCATTGACTGATATCTGTAATGCGGCTAGCTGGGCTACTCGACATACATTCACCAGGTTCTACCGGCTTAATGTGGTAAATCCATCTGTGCCTTCATTTAGCACAAGGGTCCTTGAGGTTGGACGCTCACACCATCAACACTAGTTGGCGGTAGCGAGGCATCGCTCGTATGCTATCCACTCACACTCCCTCGCGACAGCTTTGATACACTTTCCCAAAAGTATTGTTTATTGGTTGTCTTCAAATTGAAAGATAAGATGACCAACAAACCTTGCGAGGTTTTGCTGGTTCAATGCAAAAGAGAACAAGATCTCCGCGTAGTGATTATTTAATCCCTCGGTGGTCAGGACCGAAGACGTCACTCCACGGAGGGGCCTATCGTTAGCTTTGATATAAAATGCTCAGTGAATACCTGACCTGTGGCAGGCATATCCCAAAAGTATTGGTTGTTGGTCATCTTCTCTTTCAGGGAACCAGGGTTACAGCCGTAACCTATCATTATTCCTACTGTGATAACAGCAATTCTCTTGCTTGCTTCAGAATAATTTATAACTCTCTACTTTTATTACCTTTGATAACCACATGTGAAAGTTTGTCCGTAATTGCATGGTGTACGTTACTAATTGAATAATAATTGGTGCAGGTGCAGTTGGTTAGGATGTTATCGTGTTTTTGTTTGAAGATGTAATACCAGAGTGGATATAAGGCAGGATATTTCTGTCTATGGTTGTAATTGCGCAATGTTGACTCACTAGCATAACAACTTTACCTTATCTTTTTCTGTACATAGTTTTCCAGATTGTATTTTCATTTTGACTTGGGTGAAGGCACAGCACTGTGCAGCAGGTATTATGATCCGACCTGACAACACTACATGGAGCAAAGAGAGTTTCATCAGTATATAGGTGGAGTCCTAATGCACTGGAACAAATTTTATAGTGGGGGTGCTGAATTTCATTGACGAAAATGTAACCCCTGTATATATTGGAAACTGTGCACTCAGTTGCTATTATGTCAAACATGTTAATTAAACAAGCATCAACACCTGTTTCGCTATTTCAGTAAAACAAATGCTTTAACCACAGTCCTTGCAACAGTGTTTACATACATACCATAACATGTTTGGAGCGATTCTAGCATGAATACAAAATATCTTAGTGTATTTCCACCAAAATCCTGGTCCCCAGGGATTGGATACAGTTCTGTGTTGCTGTGGCAGGGCGGAAGCCCTACACATGGGAAATATGTAGTTTTATTATATATTTTTGCGTTAATTGTTGTAAATAGATTGATTTAATTAATTGTTTAACTGCTGTGGCGCTCCACCAGGGACGATCACCTGTCTGCATGGAGCAGCAGCTGAAAGCAATCAGCTGTTCCAGCAGGCAGGTGGGCGTGTCTCAGCGGAGCGTCAGTATAAAAACATAGAGATCACTGTGCTCGGGGCTGCTGCAAGGCCTGCCGTTTTCACTGCACCTTTGATTTACAGTTTGTTGTCTTGTGTTTTATTTTGAGTGTTTTTTACAGTCTTGTACCGTCCTCTGTGCACTACCATCGCTGGTAGCGTCACATGACATTATTGTTTATTTTTTCTTTGTTTTATGTGTTAATAAATACTGAGCGCTGTGCTGGCGTGTTTCACTGCACCTGTGTCTCTGTGCCTCCATTCCGGCTCTCACTTGCCTGTCTGCCTGCTTCAGTGCGGGAACAACACGCAAGAACACCACAGTTTCCTAGTGAACTCAGGAGATACAGCCTGCATGTTTTATTGCATTTTTTTATTGGCACGTTTTGGTCATGTCATCACCTCTGCATCCCTCAGTCAGTTTTGTACTCGGTTGAATAGAGGAAATAAGAGGACAAGAAAAACGTGGAAGCTGATGAACTAGTTTGCATTCCTAGAAGAAGAAAAAAATCAGATATTCTTTTTTGGGACATTTTCAATAAGCATTCTACTGTATTTGCTAGCTTCTAAGCGCTCCAACTACTAATCGACTCTCGCGAGATTGCAATGGCGTGATTTTTGTAAAATATTGTTGATTGATATCGTTTGTGTTCCAAAGCAATGTAAAAAGACGCAGTGCTTTGCACACACAGATCTTAAAGCCCAGCATACACGAGGAAACATGTTTCTTCAAAAATTGTGAAACATTGTCGGGAAACTTTTTCAAGCTTTTTCAAAACTTCGTAGAAGGTGTGGCTGTTTGAAAAGAAAAAGACGTGTTTTATTAACCAAATGTAAACAAACAGCACCGGACTCATCAGCCCCTGCCTAAAGTTTTTCAAAACTTTATTTCACTTAATCGCCTTAAAATCCCCGTTTACATCATCGTTTCTATTAAATAGTTATAAACACTAATCTGGAGCAAGTTCTTTGAGGTGCTCACATAAATATTAATGCATACTCCTGTCATCTGGCTAACACCAGTAGTACTATCTTATTTTGCTATGCTAATTCTTATGAATGTTTCAGTTAAATGCGTGACAGGTAAATACAGCACAAATGAAATGTATCATGAAGTATAACTTAAATATTTAAAATAAACTACACTTTTTATGTTACATAACGTTTTATGTTACAAACTGAAATTACTACAACATAAACATTGCACTAATGTAGGCATCCGTAGACTGCAGCTTAAAGTAAAACGGATCAGTTGTTTCACCAGAGCATGAAAGTTGTTTTCAAGTGTGAATGCTTTAAGTGTAGTCACTCTTATTTAGCTTTGTTGTTCTCTGTTTCTACTGATTATGTCTTCATATAGCTCATATAATAGAGCATTCTCGGTGTGATTTTAAAATCGCTTTGTTCAACCCAAGCCCATTCTTATCTATGATAATAGGCAATCTGAACTTAAAGTACACCCCTTTTTATCAACTACTGTTTTAATAGTTGATTAATTACCCAAATAGGCATCCTATTGAGGTGTTTATCTGAAGAGGCCCACCATTAGAGGAAAGAACTTCCTTTAGTACTTCTAACACTGATAAAATGTTAGCAGTTCACTAGGCCTTAAAACAAACAAAGGTGCTCCCTCGCTCACGTGTTTCTCTTAACTGCACTGAAGGAACATAAAGTCCAGTCAGTAACAATGCTACTTTTTTTTTTTTTTTTTTTTACTTCTGAAAGGATATTTCAGTCAAACATGATTTAGGCGAGTCAAGGAAAAAGAAACAGGAGATACTTTGTTTGATGCTTATCTGAAAAGCATTGGCATTCTATGTAACTCAAGTGGAATCATTAAAAAAAGATATAAAATACACAAACCTTTCAACTGTGTTGTCAACTGTAAAGAGAACAGGCTTTATTGCAAAATGCTTTTGTTTATTTTGTATCTTAACCTTCATACAGCATATGTGAACCTACCCCAATCATAAATATATTTAGCAAGAATGTTGCTGTCTGCAAATGTCTGTGGGTATCATTCCTACAAGTTAACTTTAAATCCAGGTTACTGAACGTTTGAGTGAAACAGGTTTGCATGCACTTTTCCTAACACCAGGCTTACACGTCAACAATGCTAATGATGACATTGCAACATAGTTATCTGATTCAACCAAAAATAAGTCACATTGCATTCTATTGCAGTCCAACATTCACGCCTCAGACACGCAATTACCCAAAACAGAAAAAAAGACGAGCTGATGCAAATTCTGGGAATAATAGAAATTCCACACAATGTCCAACATCATTATTATTATTTCTTAGCAAACGCCCTTATCCAGGGCGACTTACAATTGTTACAAGATTTCACATTATACAGATATCACATTATTTTTACATACAATTACCCATTTATACAGTTGGGTTTTTACTGGAGCAATTTAGGTAAAGTACCTTGCTCAAGGGTACAACAGCAGTGCCCCCCACTGGGGATTGAACCCACAACTCTCCGGTCAAGAGTCCAGAGCCCTAACCACTACTCCACACTGCTGCCCTACTTCTGGATTTGTCTTTTATTTCTGCCCCACCAGTTTTGTTTTCACGTGGGAAAATCAATCACAACTTGCACTGAATTACAAAATAGATGTCCCTTCTGTGCAATGATATAGTTAGCCAGGAGGTATCTCCTGCATTGAAGTGCCTAAGCGAGTAGAGTGGTTGCTCTTTGGAGGCTTAAACAGTCAGGGGATGCATTCTGGCTCTGGGTTGGTCCCTTGCTAAAGTAAATTCCCTTATTTTTTATGTTCTAATTGGTTGGTTTGGGTCAGTCATTAGGAAATCACACATTGGGTTGGTTATCCATGGCACTGATCAAGGGGGGCAGAAGTTAAGGCAGTATAAGTGCCAAGCAGAGGTAGATGCACAGGGTTAGAAAGCGTAGTGCTATACGTCTGTATACAGTCTCTGATTTCCAGACAACCCATCATGAAAAAGGTCATTATAAACCTACAGTAGTTATGTAGTAAAAGCATAGTTACTCTCTAGCTAGGTGAAGGATTGTGTCAACACATACAGTGCCAGCTTATGACCTTTTATTGTCAACAACAATGTTTATTGATTGAATCTTCGACCCGTGGTGTAATCACTCTTTATGGGTTTCTTTATGGGTTTCTTAAATTGTAGTTTGCAGCTGGGGGGTGCGATTATTTCTGAAATTAGTAATGACAAGGTTGTTGGGTCTGATTCACAGTGGAACAATAAGCTTTTCAGACACTGTGGGTATCCAAATGGATAAGTCGAAGATTGGAGATCAGTAAAGGCAATAATAATGTGCTTATAGACTAAGTGTTAATGGGTAGGCTGTGTCTGACAGAAAACCGCAATGAGATAGGAAGCTGACACAAGTTAATTCTAAAAATGACCACTCCAGTTAATATAGAGAGGTACGGCTCTAAAAGTTATTAAAAGGAACATTACAATTGATTCTCACTGTACTGTAAGAATAGCTTGGTTATTCAAGTCATATATTACACATCAAAAAGCCTGAAGCAGGCACCAAATAATAGCTTGTACTGCTTTAACTACTACATATGACCTCCATTTGTTTTGAGGAGGGTTAGCATTACGAACAGTAGAATGTCTGGATTGAGTTGGGTGGGGGGGAGGGGGGAGGGGGGTGGTGAATGGAAGGCCGTCTTCAAGCACTGAGTTCAAATTGATTTTTTGAGAACACTGGCAAAACCTTCTTGTCAGACTTGGGGGGGAAAAAGCTAGGCCACACTATGACAAGTCATCTAGAAGCTGTGCAGGAGCACTGGTAAACATATGCATCGTCATGTGACTTTTAAAGTTAATTAGGTATTTCATTCATTAGAATCAGTACATTCAGGCTGGTAAACGAGTACCTAAAACCACAGGTTGTCAATACTGCTTCAAATTTATGTTGTTGTTTAGATTCTGCCTTTAGCTTTTAAAGGGCATCTACAGTACCTTTGGGATAATTACCTCTCTACTCAGAACCTGATTGGCTGACACGATTTGCAAGATTTATAATACAACCATAGCATTTAGGAACTCCATTGTGGCAATGAACTTTCACAGTGTCGGAGATTATAATAAAGAAACAGATGAACAAACAAGCACAGTCATGTATTATGAATTAGTGATAAGTCGGCACATGCTCTTTGACTTAAGAAAAATACAGCATCTGAGAAGCTTGTATACGTGACAAAAAGATTATTGTCGGGTGAGAGAGTATTAGTGCAGCAACCTAGTCTGCAAGGTCAGCAGCCTTAGCAAAAGCAGCCAACTAAAGACTGCAGTCTAAAAAGGTTGAGACATACGAATCTATCTAGAAAAGCTTGAATGTGAACAGTAGAGGCTGAATTGGTAACAATATGTTGTTTTTTCTGCTTTTACTCTTTTCGATGTCTATCTATGGACCTTTTATTCAATTGCATAGTGTATTTATGTTTAATTATAGTTAATTAAATTGTTTCTTCTTGCCTGTGTATGTTCCATTGTTTGAAGATTCTGCTTTGCTTTTTCACAAAATCTTTAGTTTATATGTATTCTTCAACCATCCTCCAACATTATGGAGTGCAGACAGAAGGGATTTGCAGTTGCAGACATTGCTTTCCACTGAACACCAAGTCAACTTTATATTATAAAAAATCTCCTTTAAATATAAAAAAGCACTGGATAGCAGAATCAGACAACCACTCAAATACTACAGTGTAAATAGCCTGAACCAAAAGTAACACTTTGTGCCTAACCATTCCATGTTTTTCCTAACAGTTTGTAGACAGCAGGCACCCATAATGACAAAAAAAGTATTTTTTTCCACCCTGTATAAAATCACTTCAATCAGAAGCCTGCCTATCAGTTCAGCATTTCAGGAAGTATTTAAGAGTTAAATACCCGCCTAGACATGGAGATATGCG
Source organism: Acipenser ruthenus (assembly GCF_902713425.1). Classification (NCBI taxonomy): domain Eukaryota; kingdom Metazoa; phylum Chordata; class Actinopteri; order Acipenseriformes; family Acipenseridae; genus Acipenser; species Acipenser ruthenus. The sequence continues at coordinate 25,478,687 of NC_081205.1, forward strand.
AATAGCCTCAAGGTATAGTTCACATCAAATGAATGCCCTACTGCACCATTGCTCTGAGGGTCAACTTGCCCTTTTTAGCCTGAGGCCTGCACTGCATGCATATAGGCTTATGGGTGATCTTGTTTAGTCAAAACAGTAGAACAAAGGAAAATAAGTTGTTTGAGCTTTTCGGCCCCGGCTGATGTTTACCATGAAGGGAATCACCGAGATAAACTGTAAATATTAGTAGCATATTATTAAAAAAAAAAGTTTTATTATTATTAGAAAAAAGTGAATATTAGAGAATGGAATATGTCATTTTAAATGCTTTTATTAGTAGCAAAGTGTTGTTATCTACATTTGCTGGATGTCTGGAAACTTGGAATTTTGGAGAAATGTGTCATGTTGAGGACCCAAAGGCACAAGTGCTGGGCATGGCACCACCATGCTCAGCTGTACTCTTGCATTATGACTTTGTGGACATGCTCTATGCACCTGTCCTTTTAGGAGAATGACTTTGCTAAATAACTTTCTGTGTAATACTTCCAGACATACATTAGAAATCATTTCACATGTGCTTGCTAAACCCCCACATACAGTTTTTGCAATAGTAAAAGCATAGCAAAGTGTAACAAAGCATAGTAAATGCATTATATAGCATAAGTAAAGATAAGTAAACATTTAAAAGAATAGCAAAGACATTTCAGACACAGCTGTTATGAGCAATATTTATTGCTAATTACTATGTATTACAAAGTAAAAAAAAACTTTTAAGTCACCGTGGGTCTACATATTATACACATACCGTAAATTATGATTTTCATAAAAAGGTATGCTTACAGTACATTATCCTGTACAGTAGCACAACAATGATTCAGTAATATATTTGCCTTTTGTACAGAGAAAGTCTTATAAAAGTGCAAAGGTCAGAGTTTTAATTCTGGCGGTTTAATATTTGCATAATTGGTTTTGTTACCATACCACTTGGTGAGATAATGTTTTATGATATGTACTATGTTGATTATACAGTACACTTTTATATATGTGAGTCACTAGAGATATGTAAACATGCATTTGTACAGCACAGTGAACTGATATTGTTTAAATTTTTAATTTCAATGATTTCCATGTACAAACAAGAGAAGTATTTCACAGCTCGTTCTTGCTAGTTCAAGATGACCAATCAAATCAATTCCCTTTAATCCTTCGCATTCCGTAAATGATAAAGCACCTGAAAACATACTACCCTGCCTTTTTAACAGATCTTTTAGATTTTCTGTTTTTAAAGTAAGCACCCTCAAAGACTGAAACCCTGTGACAACCCAAAGCATACATGAATGCAATTGGTGCAAATTAACTCCATTGTGTTTTGGAGATGGATACAAAACAAACTCCACCACAGATCATAAAGAGAAGGTCAAAGAGGATTGGGATTGAAGTAGTAGCTTCACAGTGGCCATCTTTTAACAGCTTTCTTTCTTCAGTGTCTCTGCTTCAAAACGTCCTATTGTTCCATCCCTATTCACCCCGCATTCAAAGTCACTCACTATACATTAATTACCACTTCCCTGAATGCTTTGGGAGGCTCCCAAACGCGTACTCATTTTCAAAGGCACACTTCCATACCTCTGCCTTTCATATGCAGGACAGTTCCAATTCCTCCTTGGCTACCCCGCTGTCCTCTTTTGCATAAGGCAGATATTCATTAAATAAAACAAAAGGCAATGTTCATGCTTCTGGTAAAGTGGTATGCCTTTCATTTGTATCCAATTGTGTTTTTAGCAGGTGTCCTATCGCTACAAAAAAAAAAAAAAAAAAATGGAAACCACTTTCTCAGTTTCTTTATTGTCTTTGATATACTGTATTTACAAAATAGATGTGCTGCATTGCCTGGGAATTAATTGAAGTGCCACGTACTTTATTCCTATTTTAACACTGTCTTCTATATCATATGGCATGACAGGCTTCTTTTACCTGCTTCTCAGCTGCATTAAATCCAGCTGAAATATGCGCCTAGACAACACACAGTACATGCAACATGCCTGTGTTCAATGTTAGCTAGAACAATTAAAGAAATTAATAATAAAAAAAAACATGAAGTAGAAGCACTTTTATCTAACTGCTCCAATATCATAAAAATTGTGAGGATCTCTTTATGCCAAATAAAAATGAGTACCTTTTTATTCCAGTTGAAATTCTACATTTTCCAAGAATCTTTATTAAATACCTAATGCGAAAAATGAAATACTGGATACGACTGTCAATGTTTACCTTTTGAATGTCTTTTGTGATGTGAGTAAACTTATTCACAGTCCATCAATCTCTGCTCCTGCTTTGACTGGCTTAGCGGCACACGCGCTTACTGAACACGGTACACTAGCAATGCATTCCCGATACTGCCTTAGATGGTGATGCATATCTACCAGAATGAATTATAAAAATAAGTCTTAAGAAACTGCGTACAGGTTTTTGGTGGAAAATATAAAAATGCATGAATAAAATAGGCCTAAACACAACAATACACTACAACCTTCTTCAATACACTACAAACACTACAATCCAAGGAACAATCCAGTTAAGCAAAACCACCTTTTAAAAAAGTAAAGAGTTAAAGATTTGTTCATACAGCTTGGCAAACGGTTTGGTAATACTTTATAATATGTGTCATCAATTCAAGTGTAATTTAATTTATAATTTTATTTGCTATTGAGTGTGTGTGTGTGTGTGTGTGTGTGCGTGTGTGACATAGGCTACACATTAAGTAATTATTATCTACTATTAAAAAGTCATGGGGTTGTGTAATGCACACATACTTTCAACTGAGAATACATGTATAGTACTATGTTTTAGCACTAACAAGAAGTCTAAAGAGAGAACTAACATTGACTTGGTTTACATGCACGTGGAAATCGACTCTACAGTCATAACTGTGTGACGTTGTCACTCGAATAAGTCGTGAAACAGCAAAAGGACGTCCTTTTGGCAGTGCTACTTTACAGCTTTTTCATGGTAAAAATAGCTGTAAAAACCCATGTAAACCAGAGCAGGAATAGTGCTTGTGGCTCACGAGATTTCAGCAGTCAAGATCCAGATCTTCTGACTTAATCTCACGTAATCTCCAGCAGAAAGGCTGTACAAAACACACACACAAAATGAACATTTATGGACTACTTTAACACTAGAACCGCCGCGGGTATACTCATACCTACAACCGCTAAACAGTCATTATCACAGTACATTTTAAACATCATCAATATTAAAATGAAAGACACGGATACAACTCAAAAGTTTTATTCAAGCACATCATAACATCAGAACTGCATAGCAACGCATTTCCTGAAAAGTACGACATATTAAAGCTCTTATTTTATAGTTTCACTGCCATGGTAAGTGTAGTATGTTACCTGTATATTGTTTATTGATAATATAACACTAACTAAATACCATGAGAATAGAAACATCAATGAAACCACTTGTTATGGGTTTCTGGTTTTGAATATCACCTTTCACAAACACTTTGAGACCAGCATATTAAAAAAAAAAAAAAAAAAAAAAAAAAAAATAGCAAGATAAGCTGATACAGCAGCAACATATTGAACAAAGCAAGGTTCTGATAACAACCCCCTTTTTTTATCAAAGTAAAAATGTCTTATCTTTTTAAATTTACTCTTACGACTATCAAGTTTCAAAGCTGCTGTCATGGATATCTAACAGTGAGGACATTTCCTTAAAGTATATATGCTTGACCCACTAAGTGTTTCAAACTCCAAGATTTCTGTGAGATGACATTCTTTATCTAGTTACCCATGTAAGATTCCCATAGTTGCAGCATAGTAAAGTGTATTAAAGCATAGTGAATGCATGTTGAAACATTGGTAAGCATTGTGAAGCACATAGAGGTATGGTAAAGAATATTAAAATACCCTGGAAACCATGGTAAAGTACTGTATGGTAAATGCACAGTATAACCATGGGGAAAGCACGAGAACTGTAAAAATACAGTGCACAAATACCATGGTAAACATTTATAAGGGTAACTTAAGGAGCACAAACAGGAACAAACAGTAATATGCAATTTAAGGATTCAGTTCCTAATTTAAGTGCAGCATGTTCTATATTTACTTCACCAGGGGATAAAGTTTCCTGGATTTTTTTTTTTTTTTCTTGTCAGATAAAGTAAACCACATAACCTTTCTTAGTATTTACTTTCTTATAAAGTTCAATTAACCCCTGTTATCTGTTCATGACTTGGCAAGAAGCAATTCAAGTAGTGTGTATTTTATAAGATTGGGTGATGAAAGTAAGCAGAAACATGAGGTAGCATTTAACATATATAGTCTGAAAATAAAAAGCAGTATATAATCAGAGCATTGATACTTCAAATGTCGTTAATTTAGGGCAAGTTATTGTGAGGTTGTGTGCGGTTCGTTTTGAATGCACATATCAACGTCCCCGTCAGAGTTATTTGACCCAAGCTGAATCCACCTTGTGTAGTTTGATTGTTTCAGCACAATGTGAAAGTATATGTGTGAGTGTAGTGTGAAGTATATTTATTCTTGAACAGGGATTCTTAAAACACCAGAATGTCACACTATGCTTAGGTATACACTGTACACTTACTCCACAGTACAGTATACATGAGGTGACCATATGGTTCCGTGTTCAGTGAGACAGTTTGGGACCGTTCAGGCTTTTCAACTCAACCTAATGCATTCTGGTAAGCGTGGTCCTGCTTCTCTTGAAGGAAAGAATGGTACCTGAAATAGGTAAAATAGGTAAAAGCCTGAACTGTCCGAAACTGTCCCGCTGAACACAGAGCCATATGGTCACCCTAAGTATACAGCTGTCAAAATATAAGCTACTTTGAAGCAGCAGGCACTGCTTGTTACATATGTCTTCGCTGCATGTGCCAGCCTTCTGTATCTGCTTGTCAAATTGAATTATATTAATGAAACATTGCAAATGTGAACCCTGACTCATTGGGGACAATCAATGAAAACCAGCCTTTGGCAAAATTGTACAGTGAACGCAGTGTCACGAATTCATGAGATTTAGGATATTGGAAATCCACTATCCCTGACAAATGCATACATAAGTAAAAATGTGATATTAATCATTTTAAAAGTATTGTATTATTTAGCAGTTCTTATATGCTTATTTCTATTTCTCAAAAGCAGATGCATTTGTCCACTGAACAAAATCAAATTAGTTTTAAATACCGGTGACATCTGAACTTTTAACCTCTCCAATGCCACCTTACATTTTCACACCGTTAAGTGCAAAATGTACACATTCCTTTGAAAGAATATGTAAATACACTGTTGCCATGATTACAGGCCATTTTATTAAATCTGTCTCCAATGGAAAATTCGGCCTGTTAAAAAAAAAAAAAAAAAAAAAAAGAACATTGGTAATTCTCTACAATGTGAGTTATTTAAATGTGTTTGAATGTATTTTAAATTCTTTTTTGAGTCAAGGTATCAAGGTTGTTACAACAGCAGTATAAACTAGTGTTTCAACACATTTAAACACAGAATTTAAATTAAAAACATTTACATTAGAAAAAAGCTAACTTGGAACTCCATATCAGTAATCCTCACTGCAGTATATGTCTTGATTTAACATATTGTCTGCATCAGCAAATTACTTCATCTATAGTCTATAGTTTTGACAGATCTATTTGACATTTGCTGCTAGGATGGCAGCGACTTGTGTGTTGGTCTGTATTACCACCTGTGTGGGACAACAGCTCCCTGCTGCACGCAACGTTTTGAAAACACCCAGTTGCAGCATGTTTGCGGCTGGCTTTTAAGATTCCAGTGTTAGCGTGGGGAGGGAAGAAATGTGCGTAGAGGTTAGGACTGTCATGTTTGCTTTGATTTTTGTTTTATTGATAGGATTAGGTTTCTTGGCACTGTGCTGCAAGCTCAACCTGATAAAATTACCTGAGCTCTGCTGAAGACAGGAATCCTTTCTTTAGCAAGGTGCACATAGACAGAGCTTCCCTTGCAAAGCAAGTCACCTTAACTAAACTTCCTTTGTTTTTTCCATAATTTGACTTGGAGCTTTAAATTTCCAGTCATCTACCGATTAACAACCAGGATAAAGAGGGGAAGCACACTAAACTTTAAAATTAATTATTTTTTTGAGAGAAAACAAATACCAATGCCTCATACCTTAGAATTTTTGAAAAGCCTATTAAACTGTTTGCTTTATGCAATTTGTTTGTGCTTTAAACACATATATATATATATATATATATATATATATATATATATATATATATATATATTGTGTTTTATATTTTTCATCAGTAATACAGACACCCTAACTAATTTTCCTGCAACTTTAAAAGCAGACACTGTTTAATATTTTGTGTCCTTATTAAGTGTGACCATTTCCTCATTTCCTTATTTTAATGATAGAAGATAAGTCAACCAAGGAAATATAATAGCTTTTATACTGGTTGCAAGTCTCATCCTAATTGTTTTAATTTTACAGTGTAACCACTATAGATTATTTTGTGACATTCCATTGTTTAATTGAGGGTTCACTTTGAGTCATGTGTTCTTTCATTTTCATTTTTTATGAAGTCATCTGATTGTTCAATGGGGACCTGCTAAGGATATGTGCACAATTTTACACTACAGTCTTCTGCAACAATTTAAAATGGTGCATTATTAAACATTGAATACAATTGCACAACCACCTATTGTAAGTTGCTCAGCAATAAAACAAAAAATCTTTGGTTTTAAAAATACAATTCATAATTTTATTGTTGAAACATTCTCACAGTTTATAAATAAAACAACATTGTAGCTGTAGACTTGCGCATGCTTCTCAGGAAATGCTTTTCCAAGATGCATGTTGTTATTTTCAAAACCTATGCCACATTTTGAAGGCAAGAAGTCTTGAAATGAAGATCAAGTCAATGAAAAAACGCAACATGTAAGTATAGAATGTGCCCCCAGCAATTTTCTCTGCTTTGATTCCTTTGAATGTATTTGTACGTTTTAAGAAGAGCAATTACACAGGTGGTGAAGTGACAGCTTTGACTAAACGGTGATCTCACCTTGGTACATTAAAGAAGAAAATGAATTGAACTACAGGATATCATTGAACGCCTGACTGAAAGTTAAAGATTAATCGGATTAGTCAATTCTAGAACAAGATATTAAATAATTCAGTCCCATATGCATGGCTATGTACCTGAGGAAAACATTTTAATAATGATGCTTTCTACCAGATTATAAAACAAACAACATATGCAATGAAGATAATGTGTGCCTTTTACCACTTTATCTAACATTAGTAATAATGTGGTCAGGGACTGGGCAGTCCTGACATCTGTAGGAAGGTCATTCCACCACTGCGGAGCAAGGGTGGAGAAGGAGCAGGCTCTGGAGGCAGGGGAGCGTAGCGGAGGTAGAGCCAGTCTTCTAGTGCAGGCGGAGCGGAGAGGTCGAGTGGGGGTGTAGGGAGAGATGAGGGTCTGGAGGTAGCTGGGTGCAGTCTGGTCAAGGCATCTGTAGGCTAGTACAAGAGTCTTGAACTGGATGCGAGCGGTGATCGGGAGCCAGTGGAGCGAGCGGAGTAGTGGAGTAGCGTGGGCGAAGCGAGGCAGAGAGAACACCAGGCGGGCAGCAGAGTTCTGGATGAGCTGGAGCGGACGGGTGGCGGATGCAGGGAGGCCAGCCAGGAGGGAGTTGCAGCAGTCTAGGCGGGAGAGTACCAGGGCCTGGACCAGGAGCTGGGTAGCGTAGTTGGTGAGGAAGGGTCGGATTCTTCGGATGTTGCTCAGGAAGAATCGGCAAGTGCGTGCCAGAGTGGAGATGTGCTGGGAATAAGAGAGGCAGGGGTCCAGGGTGACTCCAAGGTTCTTAGCGGAGGAAGAGGGAGAGAGTGTGGT